>NW_027454791.1:0-59609 GCF_040206685.1 Ascaphus truei
AAAACTCTCCGAATGCAGAGAGGTGCGAACGGCATGTAGCGGCTGTTCGCGCCAAAAAATGGCGCGATTCTCGCATTTTTGCCGCGCCAGGAAAAGATGGCAAGATGGCGCTCGCCGCCTATAGTAAAGGGGAAAAAAAGGCGCGAATTTGTTTTTACACGTTTCTGAAGCGCGCATCTCGCCAATTTAAACTCGCCACACGCATCCATGTTAAACATAGCAGAATTCGCACTTTTCTGCATATGGAGAATAAAACTCTCCAAAAAAGCTACTTTTTATGAAATTCGCCAATTTTAAAATTCTATGCTCTCTGCATAAGGCCCGTAGTATGCAGTTGATGGCGGTATGTGTGCGAGTTAACTGAAAAACGGCATATGCAATTGTTGCCGGATATCAAGCGCCGGCGGGGTGGCGAGAATGGCTATTTCGCCATATTAAGCAGCACGCAGAATTCAGTAGATGCCGAGTAAGATCTCGGGGGTGCGCGGGAGAAACTCCTTGCGAGAAAAGCGCCAAAAAGCTGCGGCAATACAAGAAGGCACCAACAAGCAGGCGAGAGCCGAAAATTACAGCTGCTAGTGACATTGTTGTGTCATTGTACTGTTGCTGCTGGCAGCGCAGCTTCAATTGTATTACATGTCATTCAGAACCTGTTACATGTGTTGTTTATAATAAAATACATTATTAATGTTAGCCAAAGGTGTCTGTCTTGTGAATGACAAGAAGCAGGTATGTTCCTAAAACTATCTATTGCGGGACAGCGCTGTGAAAGCCTTGCTAATGTCACTAGCAGCAAGAAACACACTGCTGTGAGTAACAGAATGTAAGGTCAAACTATCATGAGGTGATTTTTTCATGTTCAAAAGTTGCCGCCAAATTCTCCTTCAATACAGATGCATGACGTATCTTGCCTCTTGCTGCATGCACGGGTTACAGTACACACAGCAACTCACTGAAATGTAAGCTTTGCAACATAGTCCAACCCACAGACACAAATGTACATGAAATGTCACAAGTCACATGCACACATGTATCACCTCTTCACGTGTCAAAGAACAGAAGACACAACTGTAGCACTGCACCAGGTATGTTTCTAAAAGTATCTAATGAGGGACAGCGCAGTAAAAGGTTTGCTAATGTCAGTAACCGCAAGACAGTCAGTACCGTGAGTAACTGAATGCTTTAAGCAAGAAGGAGGTTTTTTTTATTTATGTGCAGAGGTTGACGCGACATTAAAGTGAAATACGGATACATGACGTCATCCGCCACTGACTGCAGGAACGCGGAGCGCTGCGCCTTGTACTCGCAACATGTGCAACTCACCAATTTCCCTCACAATCGCCATTTACTGCATTTAGCGGCAAATTCCCGGCAAACACAGGAGATGTAAGCGCGCTGCCGACACACACATATCGCAAATTGCTGCATAGGCCCCATAGCATCAATAAGATGCCTTCAGGTAACAGATACACTGCTGGTTATCAGAGGAATGCTATGTGGTTTGATGTCCTTTTGCTCTGGTGCACCCATCATACACTATTGGTGATATCGATGCTAACAGGAAAGAGCTTTGAGCTGAACCAAAAATATTTGATGGTCGTTTAAATAACACGAACAGTCCACTGTTCCGATTCAATGGAAAGCCAGAGGAATGAATGACTATGCATCACATAATGATACCTTAAATTAAATAACTGATTTAAAGCAGCTCGGGCTTCTCTGGGAAGTTCCTTAACAAATGAAATGCTTGGGAGGGGTGTGCTATCTGTACATTGTGGGAGCTGGGAGTTGATGATGTGTGACTTCTCTGTGCTGGTGATACTTTGATCCATGCAGTTCCTTGGGCTGGGTGAATTTCCCTTCCCATGGGCAGATTGCTACCGGCGCCAAATTCAAGCTGAGACTCCCTCATTAAATTAAACAGTCCTACTGTACATACTGCAGATGCAGTATACCCACCCATAGCGGGTATACTTGAGATAGAATGTGCCCCTCTAGTTTTCAATAGTATCTTAATACTTAATTCAGGAATATGACATAATGTTACCAAATGTTTTATAGCCATATTATTCGGTCATTCAAATGAGCTACCAGGCTGATAGAAATGTTGATTTTAATGTTGTCTTCATCAAAGCAGAATATGCATTTATGTAATAGGCAGTAAACAATGTACTGATAAATGCATTACACACAGATTATATATATAGCAAATACATATATATAGCAAATGGAAATATGTGCTCATTTGCTATATACTTTCCTGTGGAGGGTTTTTGTCACTTTTTCACTCACCATAACTTAACTCAGTGTGTGTGTATATATATAAATATATATATAAAATGCATATCAAATTATACATAATAACCATGATTTACAAAAAGTCTACTTGTGAACTTCCTAGGCAAACCCATTGATGTAAACGAGAGAGAGAGAGAGAGAGAGAGAGAGAGAGAGACAGAGAGAGAGAGAGAGAGAGAATGATGATGATGACAGAGAGAGAGAGTTATATAAATGGGTTAGAGACAGTGTTGCAGACTTTTCCATAAATCATTGTCATTATTAGATGTTTGTCACGTGGCTCTTTGCCTTCGCTTTAAATTGGAGAATACTTTTTTTGTAGATGTCCCATGAAGAAGCCAACACGAAGTCCTTCTCCTTGGAACGACATTTAAATAGGGTTAAAAAAAACTGTTTAAAAGCTTATCAGTGTACTCATTAACAATATGAACGCATATTTGACAAAACAGCATTATCTCTGCGATGTTGAGATTATCATGTATTCTTCATTTCTGTATTGTCTACTTATGGGATTCACTGTAGGGCATTGCCATAGGCTCACACTGAAACCCAAAGTTAACATCACAAGGTGACACCACAAACCCTGCAGACTCACTGGAGCCAGAGCCTTAGACATTTGTCGGAAGTGAGAACTTGGAATGGTTAAGTTAATTAGTCCTCTCTGATAGCTATTATCTATTTCTTTTGCGTTGCACTTTGATCTGGTTCACACTTGCAAATTCAACAAGCTATAAAAACAGTGTCTCCGCTTCTACCACCATTTCTGTATACACAGAGCTGGAGATCACTGCAGCACAGCCCTCCAGCATGGTCAACTCAAGCTTTTCTGTTGATTTCCTAGCAAGGAGTAAAAATGACGAACCCTATGTAAAAGATCCCAACCAGGGCATGTCATCTAGACCTCACATCCCTTGTGTGCCTCCACCACAACCCCCTTCCTGGTACTGTGAGAGGCCCACGCTGCCCACGCTGAGGAGAGAGAAAGAAAGAGAGCCAGCAGAAGAAGACGGCTCCAGCTTCAATTGCTCTTCAGTGAAACCAGATAGCCAGCTACAATGCTACACCGCGTCTAAACCTGGTAAGCATGCACGTTATATATGGGAATGTAGCTTCAACACAGATCCTTGCAAAGGTGGCAGACATTTGTTATGTATCCATAGCTATGTAGAATTATATCGGCGACGTTCGTGACAAGATTGCCTTAATTCCGCATATCTATAACATAAATCTGGATAGAAAGTATCATTTAAAGAAGAGATATGGTAGATGTTATATGAGTAAACTTACTTACCGTAAAGACACTGTGATACTGTTAGGCAACTGGATCAGAGCTTAATTCAATTTGATATTTTTGACACAAAACTTCGCCAGCACATTACCTATATGATTTTTTTAGTTTCACTAAATTAAATTAAATTAGTCTGTTTGTAGTACACTTATGTGTGTGTATGCATGTGGAACACACACACACCAATACTTGTTGAAGATTAGCTTCACCTCCAAAGCTGTTGCCAAACCTGCTGGCTGAAACATGTGCCTGTGTTGCTAATGATTTGCTTTCCCATACATATTGTGTGTGCAGCTCCAGTGAGAGGCTGGGGAAGTGCAGACGAATCGTCCCCCACTTGCTCTGAAGACGAGAGTGAGACCAGCAGTGCTCACAGCAGCCCAAGAAGTCACCAGGAAGAAGATACTGCTGAGAATGGAGAAATAACCCCCAAATGTGACTTGCAGCGCAGAATAAGGACTGCATTCACTTCCCAGCAGATTTACAAGCTGGAAAAAACCTTCAAGAAGCAGAAATACCTGGGGGCCTCCGAAAGGAAGAAGCTGGCAATGTCCCTGGAACTCTCTGAGATACAGGTAACTGATCTTTTCCACCTCGAATGATATATCAAACAGGCATAATCCACACTTGCCAACGTTATTTTGTATTATATTAGCTGCATTTAGATTTACCACACACATTTCCGTGAAGCTCTTGCAAACATCATTTCAAATATGTGTAGAAAGGAACCGTGGTGCATTTTGGCTTCTCCTTTGCATCATTTCAAATATATTCCCCTTAAAAACACACACATTTTGATAATGATATAAATATCATAATGGTAGATCAATTCATAACAGGAAATTGTATTTTAAACCATATTGTAGTTATAAAACATTTATTGTCATATTAGAAATGCCATGTTTTTTTTTATCTAATGTACTGGATGCATTAACTATACACAGGCACAAAATGACAGAGGTTGCTTCAATGTCTAAATATTTGCTTTGTGCTTTGTTTGTGTACAGATTAAAACCTGGTTTCAGAATCGCAGAATGAAGCTCAAGAGGCAGATACAAGACCAGCAGCACAGTCTGCTCTCTCCTGCCCCGTACTCCCACTTTCTCTCTTACAACCATAGGATTGCATTGCAGTATAACAATGCTTTGCCCTTTTACCAAACCAATTGTTATCCATATCAGACACCAGATCTTCCATATCTTGTTTACCCAAGCTTCCTACCACAGCACCCGACCCACCAAATTATGAATAATGCCCCTTTTGAACAATTCCACCCTCTCCTTAGCACTCAGCATATATAACTGTTTCTCTACCTTGTTTGTTTTATGTTTATGTCCCCACATCTCATGCTGATGCTTTATGAGTTACTAGGGTCCTGCTGTTTAAATTATATGCCATAAATTTATATATTTTTTACATGTAAATAAATGATTTATATATAATTATTAAATAAGTGATTCATTTCTTTAATATTAAATATTTAAAATTGGTATTTTTTTTGTGCAAAATCTTTTAACTGCTTACATGCAAGAGTTACCAGCAATTCATTGAGAAGCAATGGATTTTCAGATCCTTAACCACATGAAGGGTTCATAATTTATACCTGGCCACAATCACAAGTCCATATAAATATAAATATATATCTGAAATGGAAATATTACTGTATGCTCATTTGCATGTTTTAGACAGGTCTGCAACCCTACCTTTCACCATTATCATCCAAAACACAGCGCTTCCACTGCAGCAAGGGATTCTGGGAAATGACATGCAAAAGAGCATACAGTGCCACCTTTTGCTTCAAAACCATTTACATGGTTCCCTATAGGCTTAAGCTTGCTGCATGGTAACAGCTTTGAGCACAGTCAGGGTTAAGATGGATAGCCAGTAAACCCACCCACATAACTAGCCACATAACCCACCCACCATAACTTAACTATATACATATTAGTACATAGTTATTCACTTTGGTTTTACCTGTATTATGTCAACAATGCTCAACATAAGCTCAAATGTATTTACTTTTCTTCTGCCAAAAATATGTATGTATATCTTTATTTATATTATGAACAAAAGCAAATAAGCGCACTCACCTGCTGGTATAAAAAACCAGGCAAAGAGAAACCCAAATTGCAGCACTCAACCTCCCTTCTGAATGATTGGTGGTAGTATTATATTAATAATAATCTTTAATATAACAAAAAATTATATGTCCAAATTATCCAAATAGGATTGTGTCACTCCTTTTTGTATCCCATGTGAGTCTTATGTATGTTATTTTTTAATGCCCTTAAGACTTTTGTTATATTAAAGATTATTATTATTAATACTACCACCAGTCATTCAGAAGGGAGGTTGAGTGCTGCAATTCGGGTTTCTGTTTCTTGTTGAGTTCATCACTATATACCTAGCCATTAGCACCTCCTCCACCCTATCATTTGCCAGGGTACCTTAACTAGTCTCTCGGTATAAAGAAAATCCCACAGGTATGTTTTTTTATATTCTCATATTTTACATATTATATGTATGCACAATGTCAGTGAAAATTCGGACTGCATCAGGACTGGTTTAGTCTCAACTCCCCCTATGGAAATCTCCTTCAAATAATCCAGGATACACTCGCCTACCTATTTACAAGAAAGGGAGGACACCAGTCTGTATCAAAAAATATTTGTATTTAAATATACATACACAGAAAAAGTGACACTTGCAATTATTAGCAAGTCAAGAAATCTGAAACAACGTACACAGCTGACTTACATAAGACTTGACAAAGGGCCATAGCCCTAAACATTGACTCTCTTTGGATGTGTCAGCTATGTAAGTTTTCAGATTTCTTGACTTGCTAATAATTGCAATTGTGAATTTTTCTGTGTATGTATATTTAAATACAAACATTTTTTGATAGAGACTGGTGTGTCCCCTTTCTTCTAAATATAAATTGAGCCCCCCCCCTCCTTTTTGTCTCTGATTATTTTTATTTATATAGCACAGACAGTGTACTCGGTGTTTTACAAAAGAGACAATATAGTACATGGAATTATAACACAATAAGTGCAACAAACAAGATCAGACAATAGGAAAGGAAATCCCTGCCCCACAGAGCTTACAATCTAAGCATTTCACATACAAATCTCATTTCACTGTGGATGTTGTTTGCAATTAAAAATATTTATAAACAACAGTACATACTTTGAATACCCCTCCCCACAACTCGGTGAATATACCTGTCTTTTGGTGATGAGACTATTTCAGTCCTCAAAAGTAGATGTGAGCTGTTGTCTGTTAGTATAGTAGTTATTAAGACATCATAAATCAAATAGATGAACATAAAAAGTGATAATATTGAATTAAGCAAACCTAGAGAATAGGGAAACATATTTAAGAAATAATCCTCCCTAGACAGGGCACTACCTGCCTATACCCGCCAGGGTATTAAAAGTTAGGTACCCTGGCCTGAGGAGTTTATTAATTGTTTTAATAAAAAATGTTTTCCCAACTGTATAACATAATTCCCCATCCCTCACACAGGCCCATTTCCTCTTCCCCTCAAACAACTATACACTGCCTGCCCTGCATAAGATTTCCCCTTCCCCCTCTGCATCATAAATACCCCCCCCCCCAATAACCTTGTACCCGCTCCTCCACCTTCACAGGCAAGAGCCTATTTCAGGAACCAGCAGTGACCAGATCAACGCAAAGTGCTAAAAATTCCAGATGAGATAGAGAGTTTTCTAATTTTATTAGCAGTCACATGTTGTATATGGAACGGTCAACGTGGAAGTGGTCAGCTTTTAAAGGAAGCTACTATAGGTTTATGCACTCATTTTGGTGCTACATGACAGATATGCACAAAAATGGCTATGAACAGAACAGGGCCAAAAAGGATTCACTGTGCCAGACTCGTACTGGAAATACTTTATTTTACAATAAATACAATTCTACAAACTGCAGCAATTCACTTGTTTCCCACAGTACACAAAGTGTTATTGGGTTGACAAGTCTAAGGCTAGGTCCCTACTACAGATGGTGGCGGCGTGCGTGGCGGCGGGCGCGCCTCTCACCAGCCCCTCACCTCCTCTTTAACAGGCCCCGGTGACTCCTCACTTCCTGGCCCCATTCGTTCTGTGATGTGTCAGCCAGCAGGTGTACAACTGGATTGTTCCTGTGCAGCGATGCATCACATGGTCCGCCAGGGAGCCAATCAGAGACTGGATTGCATCAACCAATCATATACCAGCTAGTGCTAACCAATGGGAGCCCATCTTTTTAAAAAAAAAAGTTGAGGGAAAAAATGTGATTTTTATGATACTTTTGCATCTGAGTAATGAATTTTATTGAATGTAGTTTACAACAGTTGATGTCGTTCTGTGTTAGATAAATGTGTTTAGGCCACCAAAGAAGGTGTTTTTTAAAATGTATTTATGAAAAACCTTTTGTTTCATGGCCCCGCCCCCCATCATGGCTGCACACACCGCCCCGTTTTGGCCATGCCCCCCGCGCATGAGAACTCTGCCTACAGACCGCAGATCGCGGTCCAGCGCTGTGCACACGGCACGCATGCAGAAGCCTCCACGGGGACTCTAGCCTAATGCTGAGATCATACTGTGCGAGGGCGCTTGCGCCAAGTACAAAATGCAGGATCCTTAGAGGCCGCCCCTAGTGCGCGCACACACACAACGAAGCACAATGGCACGGTCGCATTTTGAAAAGACAAAAAAGTGTATTTTCAAGCGACAGCTGCGTCACATCAGCGGTTTAGCCAATCACGGCGAACCCGCTCTGTAATGTAATAGCCACGCCTCTGCCACACCCCCATCACCTGTCACAATCAGTATGTGCAGAGATCACTTGAGCGTCGGTCGTGCGCCGCACCATGCGCGCACGCACTCAAGCCGCCACGCACGGGCTCAAGCACACAGTATAATTTCAGCCTAAGGCACCTTATGAATGGTATGGTGTGAGCTAAACCAGCTGATGGGTTGCAGGGCACACTGTCCACAGCAGGGGTACACAAACGTGTTCCTCTGTGCCCTCCTTCTCGCGCCCCCCCCCCCCTTACCTTGTCTCCAACATCAAATGACTCAGTGAGGTCATGTGACATTACGTTTCCATGGCAGCACGACATCACATGAACCCGCAGCATCTTTGCCATGGTGACACATTGCCCCAAGCCAACGGACACAAGGTAATAGAACGTAGAGGCCTTGTGCGCGATACCCGGCATTTAATTTTAATGCTTTGGGGAAGAGTGCAGGACCTCTGTAAGCACCGCGCCCCACCCTCTTGTGCCACCCCTAGTTTGCGCACCCCTGGCCTACAGCATACCTCCAAGTGATATCTATTTTGTTGATCAATTGTATTTGTATATTTAAGCAGATAGGGTGGTCTCTTTCAGGGTGACTGCACCTCTGAAGAAGCCAACGTGTGTGGTTGAAGGCATTTTGATTTTTCAATCTGCATTATAAAACAGGCTCTAAATCAGGAATCTTTTGTTCTGCAAATATATATATATATATATATACACACACACACAGGGTTCGTTCATTGCTTATTTATTTTATTTACTATTTTTATAAAATGTTTTACCAGGAAGTAATACATTGAGAGTTACCTCTCGTTTTCAAGTATGTCCTGGGCACAGAGTTATGATGACAAATAATACATGGTTACAAATACATTAGGCCCCCTATGCAGTGAGCTTTTGCGCCGGCGTGAAAAAAAGTTTTCACGTCCGCTAAAAATTGAAGCCAGAGGCGTGATTCACTAAGGACTTCAGCGCATTCTGTATCAGCCGAGCTCAAATCTGCCCGATCGTGAGTGCTTTCCCCCCCCTTGCTATCGTGCTTAAAGTTCAAGTGCGATGGCTGATAGGAAAAAAAAGCCCCCTGTAACATTTGCATGGAGATTCTGCATCTCCATGCACGGCTGTTACAGGCGACCGTGCAGTAAAAATATTAATTTTAATAATAATGTACATGAGCAGGGGGTCTCCTGAGCTGAACCGCATTGGTTTCAGCCTCGGGGACCCCCTACTTCATGAGATACAGGCCCCGTTACCGAGAGTGACGGTATGGATTACAAACAGAAAAATGAAGAAAAAGACTTGTTTTTTTATTTGCTGCGACCGACAGCAGGGCCTTGTCAGAGGTCAGGGGGAATCTGCAGCACCGGCCAGGCCCAACCAGCCAGCGGACCCCTGCAGTGTGTGTGTGGGTAAGTGGGAGAGTGTGTAAGTGGGAGTGTGTGTGTGTAAGTGGGAGAGTGCGTGTGTTTGTGTGCGTAAGTGGGAGAGTGTGGGTAAGTGGGAGAGTGTGTGTGTGTGGGGGTAGGGGAAGATTGTGTGTATGGGTAAGTGGGAGAGTGTGTGTGTGTGTAAGTGGGAGTGTGTGTGTAAGTGGGAGAGTGTGTGTGTTTGTGTGGGTAAGTGAGAGAGTGTGTGTGTGTGTGTGGGTAGGGAAAGAGTGTGTGTGTGGGTAAGTGGGAGAGTGTGTGTGTAAGTGGGAGAGTGTGTGTGTTTGTGTGGGTAAGTGGGAGAGTGTGTGTGTGTGGGGGTAGGGGAAGAGTGTGTGTATGGGTAAGTGGGAGAGTGTGTATGTGTAAGTGTGAGAGTGTGTGTGTGTGTGTGTAAGTGGGAGTGTGTGTGTGTTTGTGTGGGTAAGTGGGAGAGTCTGTGTAAGTGGGAGAGTGTCTGTAGGTAAGTGTGGGAGTGTAAGTGAGAGTGGGTTTAAGTGGGTGTGTGGGTGTAAATGGGTGTGTGAGTGCAAGGGGGAGAGGGATCATAGGGGGGAGGAGAGAGAGCGTAGTGGGGAGGGGGGGGGGAGTGCCAGGAGGGGGAGAGACAGGGGGGAATGTTGGGGTTCCCCAGAATTTTTAAATCGAATTCTAGGGTTCCATAACCAAAAGAAGGTTGAAAACCACTGGTCTAGTGTATTAATTATGAGTTTGCAGGACAAGTATTTTCTAGCAGGGGTTGCACAATGTAACAAGTGTTGAAAACTACTGGCTTATAAACATATTTTAGTGTCAAAGTTTCAAAAAAGCATACCACTGTTGGTACTCATATTCATGCTGAATGGAGCTACTTGAGGTTTATAATGTTGCCAAAGTTCCTTTTCACTTATCAGTAAGTTAGGCCCGTAATATAGTGTGCGGCCGTGCGCGCACACGTGCTTGTGCGAACGCCCGTGCCGCACACTTTTTGTGTGCTGTGAGCGACAGTGAGGTACTGTGTTTGTGCGTGTGTGTGTGTGTGTGTATGTATGTGCATGTATATCTGTGTATGTGTGTGTAAATGTGTGTAGATTGTGGGTTATAAATAAGTTTATAATAAATAAATTAATAAATACATTGGTAAGAATAAATTATTTATTAACATTGTACATACACACACATATACACACACACACACACACACACACACACACACACACACACACACACACACACACACACACACACACACACACACACACACACACACACACACACACACACATATACACACACACACACACACACACACACACACACACACACACACACACACACACACACACACACACACACACACACACACACACACACACACATATACATATACATACATACACACATACATATACATACTTTTCAGCTGCGGTAGCGGCACAAAATCTTTATTTTCCCCATCTTCCCCCCTGTTGGCCGGCTCCATGCTCACTGCGTGCGCGCTTGGCCCTATTATAGGAAGGCTGACTAACCACAGCCAACTATAACTGCCACGCGCGCGCACGGCGCAGCAAGCGCACCCACTATAGAACAGCCCTTAGAAAGCATACTTCCCCATCTCTTCTACATGATAAAATGACAAACCTACAGTCAAAAGGTGAGCTGGAACCAATGACCAAAGTGCATTTATACCAGTGACATGTTTAAGGGGTTACATGTGGGGGGTTGTTAACCCAAATCTAACACATAAGTATTTTAGAATATGTTGTTTAGTTTGGTATGTTAACAATGTGAGGTAATGCTTGGGAGCGGGTTGTTTTCCTCTGATAACCCTACTGATGTCACTGTGTGTTCATCATCAAGTGCTTGTACAGCCAGAGCCCCCTCTCCCCACCTCCCCTCCTCTCCCATTATCTTTATTGGCTCTCTAATAGTGACAGGGGGGATAAGGGTAAATAAACCTTTGATTGACAAACACTTCCCCGTTCAGAGGCTCCTAAGAGTCTCCACTTGCAATTAATTTCCAGAAAAATTAAAACAACCATTATTTTGCTATTAGCATCACTTAGATATTTTTTAGGGAAGACTGTTGAATTTTTTTTTTTTTTACAAAAGTATGTTTTATGGCTAACTACAAGGGATTACACCTTTAACACCAAGATACTCCTTCAGTCCCAATATTATTTGAATATATCTAATGGTTTGATACCACAATAGAGCTATTATTTTGCGATTTAGGGTTGGTAATAAATATAGGGAAAATCCCTAAATAAATATTACATAATGAATGATGACACCAGATTTAGAAAATCGCAAAAGTGTATTTGTGATTCCAATAGATAGAATCCAGACAATGATAAACATAAACCCAATATAAATACAATAAGGTGTGTACTAGTTGTTTGGGGATTTTACTTATATTCATTGGCAATTATAGTTTCGGTGGAAGGCCACTCTTTGATTTAGAGACCATACCAGTATATCATTAAACAGGTTTTTTTTTTACATTTATTTGAATTGATGTTTCTTTAAAATCTTTTTTACATGAGTGTTATTTTTTTGTTCTCTGTTTATACCCCACAGCACTTTCGAGTGTGCCTACGATTATACAGGATTTAAAAGTGTTTTGTGGCGAGTCATTTTAAAGGACCAATGTGAGAGTTCTTCATAGATTAAATTATAGTGTACTGAGCTTTCAAAATACTGTAGGATATTTTTTCTTCAAATATACAGTGTATTGTACTGTAATTAATTATAGTTTGTTTTAATTAATCAAATGGGATTATGATCAGTGGATGATTGCCAATTGCAAATGGAATGGGATTCTAAGTGATAGAATTAATAAAATGTGCAAAAATTATCCTTCACATTTTACAGAAGAGCTTTATTTCAGTATATTTCAGGGTGGATAGTGCATGTACCTTCTGGTAATAGTAAACTATTTCAGTGTTTATCTTATGCAATCCACTTTTCCCCAGAATTATATAAGAATTATATATATATATATATATGTAGAGGTATCAGTACCGTGTTAGCCGAGCTTCAATAATCAAAAAATAAATAGACGATACCGTTCTGTGGCTAACGAAATGCTTTTATTTGTGCGAGCTTTCGAGATACACTGATCTCTTCTTCCGGCGATGTTACAATGAATGAAGCAAGCAAAGGAAATACTTAAAAACAGTGTCTCTTGGAATGTTATCTGTGCTTGTCCCTCCCCCGTGTGTGGATGTGATTTATGGCTAGAGGTGTTAAATGGTTCCTGAAAGTTAGTGATGTAAGAGTGTGTGTGTATCTGTGTGAATATAAATGAATGGAGAGCCCACAGTGTACACAGTGCTATACAAAAGGTGTGTGTGGAGTGGGAGTTAATATAAATGGTGTGGGTAGGTGTGGAAATGTGAGAGATTGTAGCATAACTAAAAGTGTGTGTAGATACTATGTGGTCCCTATTGGTATAGGGATGGAAAAACAAGGAGTATTAGTATGTGTAAGAGACAGCTGTGTGTGCATACATATTGCACAGAATGTACAGACATGGCCTTTAGCGCTCATGGGAAGAGAGTTCACTTGTGTCAGTAATGACTCATAAAATTTCGATCTCTGTTTAGACCACCGCTAAGTGTCCCGAACAGTTGCATAAATTTGTATTCACGCAACCGTCTCTCTTTCGGTGTTTGAGTATGGCAAACCCCAGATTGTTCATCTTATGGCCAGTCAGAGAAATGTTGCAAGAGACACTGTTTTTAAGTATACCCTTTGCTTGCTTCATTCATTGTAACATCGTCGGAAGAAGAGATCAATGTATCTCGAAAGCTCGCACAAATAAAAGCATTTCGTCAGTCACAGAACGGTATCGTCTATTTATTTTTTTATGTTATATATATATATATATATATATATATATATATATAGTGTTCGACAAACCTATACATTTGCTCGCCCCGGGCGAGTGGATTTAACATCGTGGCGAGCTCCTATTGGCCCAAGCAGCACGTTTTGTACTAGGTGGGGAGTAGATTTTTTTGTGTGGCGAGTAGATTTTTTGGTGATTTGTCGACCACTGTATGTATATATATATATAATAGATAGAGACAGTCAGCACACTAATACAAAGCATAGGCAGTTGCTAGTCCCATAGAGATAAACAGCAGTTACCAGTCCGTGAACTAATAAAGGAGACAGCATACAGCAAGGGGTAGTCCAAAAAAGATGTATTCAAAACATACTGTATTCAAAACATACATACAGATGCCATCTGTTTAACAGTATGTTTTGAATACATCTTTTTTTGGACTACCCCTTGCTGTATGCTGTCTCCTTTATTAGTTCACGGACTGGTAACTATGATATATATATATATATATATATATATTATATATATATATATATATATATATATATATATATATATATATATATATATTATATATATATATATAATATATATATATATATATACATACGATACAGTTCGCACGGGAATCAGCAGACAGCACTCAGGTTAAGATTTGTAGAATATATATTGTAGAAAAGACACAAATCACCAACGTTTCAGACACACAAACAGGACCTTCCTCATGGTTGTGCAACCCTGAGGAAGGTCTTGTTTGTGGGTCCGAAACTTTGGTGATTTGTGTCTTTTCTACAATATATATTCTACAAATCTTAACCTGAGTGCTGCCTGCTGATTCCCGTGCGAACTGTATCGTATGTTTATTACTTATTATGGGACATGCACCTACCCTATTGTGCTTCATTGGGGTGCCAGCTGTTCCTCTTATATATCTCTAACATGATAACCAACAAAGGATCCTTCACTTCTATTGATCTTAAATGAGATGTTTTGTACCCAGAGTCATCTGTGCGTATGAAGTAATCATTTAAGAGAGACACTCCAAGAGAACAAAATGCAGAGACCCATGATATGAGGATCATATTTTCATAATCATTTTTCCACCAAGCTCCAAGTTATTCTGAAGGCAAAACAGGTATCAACCGCTCTTATATTTTCTTAGAATCCTTATCCTATGGGTTTTAGCCTGACTTGCTGCATATATATTTATTCTCAGCACTCTTTGATCTATTACACTTGAGTAATCTATTCAATAAAGTACATTGATATATAGATTTGACATGTGCTGTACCGCAGTGATATCCGCATGTTTTTAATGTTATTCATTATTTTTAGTATTACATAATAATTATTTAATTAATTAATTATTTTTAAAAAAAAATCTGTTACACTTACCTTAGCGGTGCAGCCCCCAAGTGCTTATAGTTTGACATCCACATGAGTACGTACCTGTTGGACCAATTGCATTGAAACATAATGATATTGTTTAACTGTAGAGACATATCTAAGCCTTTGGAAATGTGCTAAAAACTGTGGTTGTCTTTGGTAAATACGTCACTACTTTTGTAAGGTTACACATGCTCTGTGTGTCACTGCCCTTAAGATATTGTAATGATAATAAACTACAGTAATGTTAAAGGCGCAATGTCACAGTCAATCAGCTGAATGGAGAAGTGTTTGTCAATCACCGTTTTTTTACCTTTGTACCACCCTGTCCTTATCAGAGAACCAATACATTTAAGGGGAGGTGGGACTCCCCCATTTAAGGGGAGGTGGGAGTCTGTACAAAGTGTCATCACACAAAAGGGAGTAACCAGAGGAAATGAAACTCCTCCCATATATAATGGAAAAAAAATAATGCAAATGCTTACTGGCGCCAGATTTGGTCCAACATTGTTTTTATCCCCCATGAGACCCCTTAAACATGGCACTGGATTTTGGTTCACTTTGATCCTAGAAGTGTTTGCCTCTTTAAATGATGTAAACACTTATCAATAAGTGTGGGTTCCCTTTTCTATCCAGGGCATTACTAAGGAGGTCCACAGTGTTTTAAATGTTTTAATCACTGTCCATACAGAAACCTGTTCAGCAGGAACATAAGTGTTTTATTGTGTTTGCATTTGAATCAACAAGTTTAAGGAACATATTAGAATTACAAATAAGTTAAAATAAATACATACAATGACAACAACACTTAAAATTAATATAGCAAACCGAGGGTGCCTTAAAGTCTCTTTAATTTAAAGTTCAGTATGGGTTGAATCTTCGCCTACTGCACTCAGAAAGCCTGGGATGCAAAGCCATGGAAGAATATTGGTAAGAGCCAAGGTGTGCAGCAGGAATAGGTGCTGTGTGGAGTCCTGGGCTAATCATGGCAGATTGGATAGGTGCAAATGGCAGGGCTGTTGCTGGAGGAGAAATTGGAACAGCAAAGTCTGACAGTTTAGAGCAGCCTGGATTCTGGGGATCTGAGTAGCCTCCATAAGGTAGATATAGACCAGAAAAGAAAGCTTCTACCCTTGCATCTTGACTTTGACGTTTGAACTTCATTCTTCGATTTTGAAACCAAGTTTTAATCTGAAATGATAGTAAAAGTGATTTAGTTAATTATGACAATAGAATGAACAGATCATTAAGAATCACAGTTTTAGGGAATGATTTTCCAGAGATTTCTAGGAATCCTTGGGTTACCCGGGCCTCCCTGCAATTTTCAGGTCATATGAAAATTTGACAAAATACCTGGAAAATTTACAATGCATCTGCTCTCAGACGCACTATTATAGGGTTCCTTAGGATAATTTAACAACAAACACATGAGTTGTTGTTATGATCAATAATATGTAATATTATAATTCATGTGGATATACCTCTCTGTATGCGAACCTCAAATGAAAATATGCAAGTATTTGAAAAGACATAGCTCCTTGTAAGTAGAAACAAAGGAGTGAGAGGGAGTAGGTGGTACAATACCTTTTATTGGACCAACAAGTAGTTGAAATGTTACAAGCTTCCATCTTCTCAGGGTCCTTCATCAGGTATGGCAGGAATACAGAAACACAATATAATATACAGTGTATGCAACAGGGATATGTGGTTACAATGTATGTAGACAGGAAGTGGGAAATAAGATGAGGTACCAGTTATCCCTCTTACATACACTTCCCTCTCCCTCCTTTGTTACTACATGCAAGAAAGGACCAACACGGCTACCCAGCCATCTTAGCTCCTTGTCAAGAAGCCCATTTTTAATGATGCACTTATAATATTAAAAATAGGCATGGCTTCACCACCCACACGATTTGAACAAATTTGTAAAGAATATCCCCATAAAAAAGGACTGATATCCACTTCATATATAATACCTTACAAGACACAATAAGATCTTAAAGCCCCATATATGCTGATATGGGACAAAGAGCTGGGTCTTGAATGATCACTGGAAGTGGGGAAGATGGCTTCATGTTACATATGTGATGCAGCTTTCCAATAATTTCCCAGACTTGGGCCCATATCTCCAAAATCGTCTATGATATTTTAAAAGTAAAAATTCCCCAACAACATAGCATGGTCCTTTTAAATGTAAACAGATACTACATACATACATAACAAAACATGGGAAAATATTAATAACTCATATTCTCATGGCTACCAGGTGCTCCATTGCAAGCCACTGGAAGCTGGCAACACACACACACACACACACACACACACACACACACACACACACACACACACACACACACACACACACACACACACACACACACACACACACACACACACACACACACACACACACACACACACACACACACACACACACACACACACACACACACACTTGAGACTATTATAAATAAAATTAAGACTGTTATGTTAATAGGGAAGTTCTCCTTTGATCTCTATGGAATTTATGATAGCTTTTGTGAAACATGGGGCCATTGGATGAATGCTTCTAATTATCCATGAATGTACACAATCATGCAATTTTCCATTTGACTTGCAAAAGTCAACTAGCCGTATCCTATTGCTGATACTGAATTGGTGAACTGACTGTAATGTATTACATGTACCATTGTAATCCCATGTAAACACTGTAGATAGTCATAGTGCTGGTTATATCATTGTAATATAGTATATGTATTGCATAAAATGGATGTATTGCATAAAATGGTCTAAATCGCAGAGCAGCTCTATCTGGCTGCCAACAGTTAACTTGGCAGAGAAATAGCGATACATTACAATTGCCTGACTGACAGTGCTAGTGAACAGGTGTTGCTCATATATCTACCATACCACATTTTGGTTCTTGAATAGTAGATTATTTTTGTTACCTAGCTCTTCAAAAAAAGGGATTATTACATCTCTCCAAGCAGACACAGCAACACCTCCTGTGATTGTATTATTTTATATATTCACACATTGTCACTTTATTTACTTAGTATGTGTAGTCCTCTATTACTTCATAATTTATTAAATGTTAAATTAATAGTCCAGGTATGCACCATTTAAATGTACTTTCTTTGCATGTTCTGCTGACCTCTAGTCAGCTGTTCCTCTATATTTATATCAATTATCTCTAGTACATAGGTTGCACACATTGCCAATCTCAGGCAAATTGGCACAATCATTTATTCTCATACTCCCATCACTTTCTCAATTGTTTGTTAGTGAGCGGTGTGGTTCGCTGTTCTTGTATAAGACAATGAAATGCCACAAGCAGCTATAAGGGGAAAGGGGGAGATGATAATACCCACAACAAACAGTATCCGCTCATTTGGCACAAAATAAATGGTTTACAACTCATACGCACAACAGTAAAGAACCAAAAGAATGTGGTCACCTGGATCTCGGAGAGTTTCAGCACCCTGGCCAGCCGCTTCTTCTCGCTGGATCCAATGTATCTGTGCTCATTGAAGCTCGTCTCGAGTTCTTCTAGCTGCTCACTGGAAAACTTCGTACGAGGTCTGGAGGATGTCTCATCGTCACATAGGGAGCCTGGGCTCCTTGTGCTGTCTCCTTCAGAGCTCCCATCATCATCCTTCACCGGGCGCTGTCCCCAAACAGAGATCTCCTTCAAGACCTCCCGAGGTTTGCCCTGTTCTGTAAAATAATTCAGACATACCATAAATCGCATGTGTGTTTAATGTAACGGTTCTTGTGGATTTAACTCATAGCTGCAGTGTATGCTAATGTTGCAATAAACTTCAAACATGTTGGCACTTTCCCTAGTGGTGTGTCTACCATCAAATGTGGAATGGTTGCAACTATTTCTCATCTCTGTGTATGCTACAGTTGGGCAATCTAAGCATATGAAAACGATAATAAAGTGAGCTACAGAATGAATGATGCCAACTACACCGTGTTAGACAGATTGGTTTCTGATGTACCAATGTGGACAATTTGACCCCCACATCATCATAAAAATGTAACGCAGTCCTTATTTCTAATGCCAACTCCAGGATATCCGGGCTCAGTCTCAGGATCGTTAAGAAACAGGAATGGATTACAATTTCGTGATGACATGAAATGTTATTATTAGTATTACACAACAAAAATCATTTTCAGTAATTACATTTACATTGTGTTGTAAACTCAACAGAAAAAGCACATATTATCACAGTATAGTCTTAGATATTCTTCTTAAATTCTACATGTGGATGTTGTAACAAACATGTATCTCTTAATGTCATGTGTAGCTTCAACGTTCAATATATAATTAATGTAATATAATATATATTGTATTAAATATCATACATAATAAATAAGTATAACATTTATACCTTGTAATTCTGGCTGTAAAATCCCCTGCCTTTCATTAGGTAATAATAATAATAGCATGTTCCTGTACAGTGCTGCTAGTTTTATGTAGGCCGACACAGGAATTGAACCCGTCTTCTCGGCTTCTAAACTCAGTGCCAGTCAGTTGTTACTCACTGAGCTGCTCCTCCATAGGTGCAACTGTATTTTGATTCATCTTATTTTTAAACCCAAATGCAACTTTTTGCAACTACACTTTTCTTACAATGTTACAATATTCAGACCCATGGGACACCAGTGTTACAATGAGATATAAATCTATATTGCTGCTGTCCTATTAATCCATCACTTATTTTGTATTGCTCTGATAAACAGCTGTTTAAAGGAACAATCCAAGCAATATACTACACGCGTTTTTTTTTAAATAAATCAGCTTTGTAGTATTACATAACTCACTACCTTTTTATTTTAAATGCAACTCTACGCCATTTTTAGTGTGTTTTAATATAGTGACAATTCTTTGAATTCTATAAAAGGTTTTAAACAAGTCCCCAGAAGTGCAAGATATTTGTAACACTTTCCTGTTTGTGATAATTTGTTGCTAATATTCCCAGCAGTTTGAGCTGCAAACTGAAACAATAGATAATGTGACCTTAGTAATATAAGGATACATTGTAGCTGCTGAGACACTAACTGAACTTTTGAGTTGAAACTGAAAAGCAGCCATTTAGTGAACCCTAGGAAGCAGGATTTTGCTGATCAACCATGAAAGAACTGATCAATCAGCAGTTTAGGTACATCATTTTCAATTAAGGTAATCAAAGGCTACATATATTAAAACAAAAAATAAACGATTTAAAAAAATGTAAGATGTTTGGATTGCCTCCAATTAATTACCCAATTCTGATTGATCTGATCAAATTCAATACAGGATCAAGCCATCACTTACTTTGCTCATCCCTGCTGAATATTGTTTTTAAAACAGTTTCCATTTACTACATGTCCATGTTTGTTTAAGACCATCAAGCACTATCTTTTTTATTTAATTAAAACTGATTTCATTTTTTAACACACGCTCCATTCTTGCACCTACTGATAGGTAAATGGTCTTTGATTTGATCTTCTGTCACAGGTGCAACAGGACTGTCCACTTTATTGCATCAATTTTTCATGACTATAAATTTGGGAGGTATCCTGATCAGTCATTTTTACAATTATCTAGGTGCTGAGAGCAGCTAAATGCAGAACATGTCTCCTCTCTCCGTTTTAAAGTAAAGGCCCATATGATCAGTGCAGTCTGGAATATTGTTCTTAAATTCTACATGTGTATGAGGCATAAACATATTAATCTCTTAATGTCATGTGCAAGTAAAAAGACTTGTGAACAAAGTGCAATATATATATATATATATATATATATATATATATTAAAAAAGTGAAAAAAAATATATATATTATATATATAATATATATATTCAAGTTTATAGAATACCAATGCACTTTTTTTCACAAGTCTTTTTACTTGCACATGACATTAAGAGATGAATAAGCATATATTCAAGTTTATTTATAGAAAACCAATGCATATTTTTATATATAGTATTAAATATCATCAATAATAAAGGAATATAAACAAATATTATTTTTACCTTGTAATTGTGGCTGCACAATCCACTGCCTTTCATTAGGTGCCACTTTCTCTTCATTAACCTTATTTTTAAACCCATGGTTTTCTTTCTCACTGCAGTCAGCAGCTGACGTTGAGTCCTCCTTACTCCTGGATGAAACGTAAGCGCTGTACTCCCCATGTAACCCAAACTGTAAGCCGGCAGCATGTCCTCGCCTGCAGTTGAGTGAATCCACATTGGGAAGGGTGGCTTTCCTCTGGCTACTCTGTGCAAGCCATTCCACAGAGAAGACCCCCCGTTCCATCTTCCTTCTTCAACAGTCCCTTCCTCTCCAAGAGTAACTGGGCCAACTAATTTCCCCGCAGAGTCCCACGCATCTTTAAAGCTGCAGCCCAACCTGGGTTGGAATGAAACAGTGTTTGGGATGATGTCTATAACAATGGGGTCTATTGAGTGTTACTTTAATCTCTGTTTTCGGGTGATTGTCACATCCGACTAATCCATGAATACAGCAGTTAAGGAATATCAAGGCTGCCTAACCTGGCGCCAAGTTCATCTATTAAGATTGGCCTTCAATGATATACCTGGGAGGTAATTGCATCAGAACCCCTAGGATTAGATAGTCCCATTTTATTGTTAGTTGTTTTCTTTTGCTGTACTAGATTTTAATTGTTTCAAAATAAAATAATCTATCAGGTATTATTTAGGGCATTATTTTATTTCAAGGCTAGGAGACAGGACCAGTTATCAAACCAGTTTTGGAAAACCCCTAACAATAACATATTTATAATGCGATTTACTTGGGATATTTCTAAACAATGCTCTAAATTAATAAGTGGTGAAACGTGATATTATTAAATGTAGTTCGTGTTTTGATGAAAAAAAGTGAAATTCAACTTTGAATATATAAATTTGTGTGTATGTGTATATTGCCGGTACGAATATTTATATATATAATTTTTGTGTATGTTCTTTTTCCCTAAATATATATATGAGAATTAAGGCAGGAAGGAAAAAAAGTCACACACAAAAAAGCAAAATAAATTACAATTTAAAAAAAACGTAGAGACTGCTTTATCTGATTTCTGTTTGGGGAAAATGTTAAATTTTTTTTATAAAGGAAGAAGGGATTTAGGAAATGAGGGAATTGGCATGAAGTCGAACGGTACATTTGTGGAAAACTAGCCTGGTGCATTTCAAAGTCAATAGCCTAATGTTTTTATGAAGTAGATCAAAAGGCTAATTGTACATTTTGCCAGAGAAGGAAAGTCACTATGTTTAAGATATTTTCAGATAACAGTGAGAAGTGACCCCTATTACAGCATTAAGTGAGTCTAGCCAGCTGGCTTCATCCCCAGCAAACACCCAATTTAACACGTTTACAAGTTGTTTCGGTAAACAGGCGCCACTAAAACAGTTTATACAGCCCTACGATAAAGAACAAGCTACCTTTCTTTCATTGACGCTTATCTATTTAAACAGATTTTAGAAAACAGTGACGTAAAGGTATCTATTGCATATCACATGGACTCCTTTTTCCTGCATATTACTTTTGTGATATATATATATGTGTATATATATGTATATATATATATATATATATATATATATATATATATATATATATATGTATGTATGTATGTATGTATGTATGTATGTATGTATGTATGTATATATATATATATATATATATATATATATATATATATATATATATATATATATATATATATGTGTATATATATATATATATTCAATCAGATATCCCTTACTTAAATTAAATTAAGATGTTTACATAGTTAAAAAAATTAAATTGTCTAATAACTATTTCATAGAAACCCATATTTGTCACCGCTCTTTATGATTATAGATAGTGTATGCATGTATGCATGTATGTATGTATGTATGTATGTATGTATGTATGTATGTATGTATATCTTTATTTATATAGCACCATTAATGTACATAGCGCTTCACAGCAGTAATACATGTGATAATCATATAAATAACAAATAATACAAATAACGCATAATGGAAAGAAGTGCTTCAGACATAAAAGTGACTTATGAAAATTAGTCACTGCCCCGAAGAGCTTACAATCTAATTGGTAACTAGGTGTAACATACTGAGAGAAGGAGTGGCTCAGTGAGTGGGACACTGACTAGCACTAAAATCGCAACATGGGAACCTGGTTCAATTCCCAGTGTGGGCTACTTGTGACCTTGGCAAAGTGACCATTGCCAAGTCACCTTATCTCCTTGTGCCTCAGACACCAGAAAGGAGCAGAGACTGTGTCTGCAAAATGTCTCTGTAAAGTCTTATGTAAAACTTGCAGCACTATACAAGAACAAATTATTTGTATCATCATCATCATCATTATTATTATTATTATTACAGAGACAGTAGGAAAGTGTTCTGGTAAATGCATCTGCAAAATAAAGTGACTCCATTTTCCTTCCTACTAAAAAAGGTTGCTGCATATAACAAGATTTGCTTAGAGATAAATAATGTCTTAAAAGATATACAGAAATGTAACAAACGTTCTGCAAATTAAATATTAAAGATTAAATATCCTAAAAATCAGGATTAATATAATAATAACTTTATTTATATAGTGCTTTTCACCCAATTGGACTCAAAAAGGGAAAAAGAAAAAAAAAACATTTAAGGTTATAAAAGAGACCAAACACAAGGAAAGATACAGTGCAGGACAGGACGGTGCTTTAGCTATTAAATGCCGGAACAGGTTGTGGTAATATAATATAGCATAATAAAAACAATAACTTAACATATTACATTCTATATCTTTATATAATTAAACAAAGATATTTCATGAAGGTAAATATAGCTGTGCAAGTACTAAATGACCAAAGCTCTTCCCCAAGTTCTCCAAAGGGTCCAGATCAGAAATCAGTTAGAAGTAGAAGGGCCGCAAGCTTATTGCGATGTCATTTACAATATATTTAATGATGAAAATTATAGTTCAACATTTTGTCTGTACGATACACGACCTTAACCTGCAAGTGAGTTTTAGTTTGACAAATTGCACCTGACTCCTGCTCATTTCATACAAGTGGCTTAAGCATCTGGGAGTCCAAAGGGCCACATTGTGTCTTATGGTGTTTCATGTTAGTTCGTGGGGGATTTGCAGTAATAATGTGACATGCAGACCTGCTACAATTGTGACTCACAAGAAGACATAATCCAAGGGGGTTTATTTGTCAGGCCTTGAAAATTGCACTGATTTTGTTCTGTTTGTGCCAATTTACTGTTTTTGCCGTGGATCTATATAGCTGAAATTAATGGGATTCAGCTCCAGAAACTCCCTGCTTCAATCCTATGTAAAAACAAAAAGTGCATGCTTGGATTTCTCCTTTAATGGGTACGCAGTGATACCACAGACCACCACCTGACATGTCTCTACTATCTCTATTGGTATTCACGTTCACGTGTCACTATACAGAATATATCTATATATACACAGAAATATAATTAATAATGTCATTTTTATTATTATTATTGCTATTATTATTATTATTACTCAACCAGTTGCAGTTGGTTTACGTGCAAGTACAAATACACCCTTCCTTAGTTCACCTGTTGGTACTTGCTGAGTAACTATAGGTGATTAAAGATATACCTCCACCTGACCTGCCTCCAGTTCAATCCTCTTAGAATATATAATACATAACTGTACCAATCAGTTGCATTCAAGTTAACACCCATATCGGTGGGTTTCTGTAACACAATTGTATTTATATTTTATAGCACATAGGCATTGATAATGAGGTCAATAAGTAAGTACGGGTATAGGATAAAGTGCCTGTTGTCTAAATTTAGCATAGGTTGAACTTGATGGATGCATGTATTTTTTCAACCTCATCTACTATGTAACTATGAGGTAGCATTATCTGACCTGTCTATGAGTGCCACGTTTTGTAAACACCCTTTTCAGTTCGTACTGGCAGTGATACCACCATTTTATCTTGGCCGAATTGGTAGGAGCGCAGGAATCGTTCTTTTTGTTTTTATACCACCATCTGACCTGTCTCTAATCTCTCTACCAGATACAACAGTACACTACACTAATTATATCAGTCAAAGCAGTTGCCGTTGGGTTAGCTACATTTAGCATCCAGTATTTTACCTGTTGGGTACTACAGTAGTCTGGTGGTGGCAAGTTCCCTCCTTTCCCAACATTATTTGGTTGGGGCTGGGCCTTGAACTGTTGTCTTATGCTTCTCTCAATATGGATCCATCTACTGAAAAGCAACATCTCATTACTTCTAGTACTAGTAAATAGCAACTATCAAAGAGTATGGCACGGCCCTCCACAAAGAAGTTCAACAACATCTTTTTCAAGCTTGAAGAGAAAAAGTTGTGTTGATTTTCAACTTGTGAAAACAATATCCCAAATCCCATACTCCACATGCAGGGTCAAGCAAAGACTCGGGTGATCATGGGAGAGGGAGTGGCTCAGTGAGTAAAAGACACTGAGTGGCAATGAGAGTTGGAAGCCGGGGAGCCTGGTTCAATTCCCGGTGTTGGCTCCTTGTGACCTTGGGTAAGTCACTTTATCTCTCTGTGCCTCAGGCACCAAAAAGAAAAAAAACATAGATTGTAAGCTCCACAGGGCAGGGACCTGTGCCTGCAAAATGTCTCTGTAAAGTGCTACGTAAAACTAGCAACGCTATACAAAAACATGCTATTATTATTATTATCTAATGCTACCAGTACTTGAGTTCCCAGTTCCAAAGTGAGTACTTAAGGTCATTCATCTTCTCATCCACCATCTTCTGCCTCTGATGACACTGAGTCAATGTCATCAGAGTTTGAGACTGAGAGATCATGAGCACACTAAGTCAGAGGAAGAAAAAGTTGTTCTTCTTGCATCTGCGCCTTCATGTAATAAACCTGGAGAGAGTCCAAAAATGACAGCAGAGAATTTGGACATTTTTGACACTGTGAAGCACCTTGCACCTAACCTCCACTTCCCAGTCTACTATCCCCAACTTCTCAAGTCCCACTTGATAAAATCCTTGTTCTATTGAGGCGGCTACTGTTGAAGCTAATACTTCTTTTTAACTTGAAGTTGATGAAGATGCTTATGTTATAGGTGTTGTTGTTGATGATGTTGATTGTGTTGAAGAAGAAAGTTACAAGCAGTCAGTACCACCACATGCCCTTGACAGAATTAAACTATCAATAGGCATCAGCAACTTAAGGAACAACAACAAGTCATGATCAGCTACGCAGCATCCCATGAGATAAAGAAAGGAGGGAGGTATCTTTCACCAGCACACTGGAAAATCATGTCAGTTTTGTGTGAACTACTTAAACCACTTGAAATAGCAACACAGGAAGTGCGTTTAGACAGTGCTAGTCTGAGTCAGATTATACCACTCATTAAACATTTACAAAAGCAGCTAAAGAAGCAGAAGAAAAAATGAAAAAGGATAGTTCTAGTTCAATATACCTTGGCCTTGTTCATCACCTTATTTCTGTTCTTAATGAGGACCCAAAGGTTTCGACTATATTGAGATCTGATCCCTAGATTTTGGAAACCATGCTTGACCCTTTGTTTAATCCAAACTTAACTTACAGATGTAAACACCAAATAAATGTAAAATAATTGGTGAGGCTTAAAGTACATGACCAAAGTTCCTGCTGCTAAGACAAGTTCCTAGAATGGTGGAAGATGTTTTAATAACAGAGAAATTTACACCAGGGCCAACCCATTTATATAGTGGCAGTTAAAAAATAACTATCAGGAGCCCCTTATATAAACTGACCATGGTTTACTTAAGATGACCACCCACCAGTGTGTACTCTGAAAGAGCATTTAGCACAGCTGGTAACCTTGTAAGTGATCATCGCAGGAGACTACTCCTGAAAGAAAAAGCTCAAGAAAAAAGTGGACGCATAGGTTATAGTGACTATGTATTTTTTTTCCCTGGTGCGGCCCGAGTCTTGCAGTCGGACTAAAGAATGACCCCCCAAACTACTCTTAGTTTGACGGGCCTGGGTACCATTCTATGTAGATGAAAGAGCTAAACAATGAGACTTTAAAGACTAAGGGGCCGATGCAGTAACTTGCGAGAAGGCTGAATTTGGCTGTTTTATTGCGAGATTGGCATGTAGTATGCAGTTGATGGCGGTATGTGTGCGAGTTACCTGAAAAACGGCATATGCAATTGTTGCCGGAAATCAAGCGCTGGCGGGGTGGCGAGAATGGCTATTTCGCCATATTAAGCAGCACCAGAATGCAGTAGATGCCGAGTAAGATCTCGGGGGTGCGCGGGAGAAACTCCTTGCGAGAAAAGCGCCAAAAAGCTGCGGCACCAACAAGCAGGCGAGAGCCGAACATTTCAGCTGCTAGTGACATTGTTGTGTCATTCTAGTGTTGCTGCTGGCAGCGCAGCTTCAATTGTATTACATGTCATTCAGAACCTGTTACATGTGTTGTTTATAATAAAATACATTATTAATGTTAGCCAAAGGTGTCTGTCTTGTGAATGACAAGAAGCAGGTATGTTCCTAAAACTATCTATTGAGGGACAGCGCTGTGAAAGCCTTGCTAATGTCACTAGCAGCAAGAAACACACTGCTGTGAGTAACAGAATGCGTCAAACTATCATGAGGTGATTTTTTCATGTTCAAAAGTTGCCGCCAAATTCTCCTTCAATACAGATGCATGACGTATCTTGCCTCTTGCTGCATGCACGGGTTACAGTACACACAGCAACTCACTGACATGTACTGTAAGCTTTGCAACATAGTCCAACACACAGACACAAATGTACATGAAATGTCACAAGACACATGCACACATGTATCACCTCTTCACGTGTCAAAGAACAGAAGACACAACTGTAGCACTGCACCAGGTATGTTTCCAAAAGTATCTAATTAGGGACAGCGCAGTAAAAGGTTTGCTAATGTCAGTATCAGCAAGACAGTCACTACGGTGAGTAACTGAATGCTATAAGCAAGAAGGAGGTTTTTTTTATTTATGTGCAGAGGTTGACGCCACATTCAAGTGAAATACGGATACATGCAGTCACCCGCCACTGACTGCAGGAACTCGCAACATGTGCAACTCACCATTGTATCTCACAATCGCTATTTACTGCATTTAGCGGCAAATTCCCGCCAAACACAGGAGATTTAAGCGCGCTGCCGACACACACATATCGCAAGTTACTGCATCGGCCCCTAAGTCATTGATTAATTAAACATCACCTGAACCATCTGAGTCTCAATCAGTACTGCTGTTGTGGAGTGTACACAGTGAAATTGTATCTTACTGTGAGACTCTGGAAGAGCATATATTGTTATTATTTGTATTCAGTTCCAACCATTTATACTGCACAGAAGATGTGCACAGACAGTTTCAAATGTAAATAACCTCATATAATGTACAATCCGTTCAAATCTAGCCTTGAAGATAAGGAGATACACAACTTGGCAAACACCGAAGCCAAGAGGGCGCCATATACAGGGCGTGGAAAAGGAGAAATCAAAAAATGTCACAGAGGAAACTCTGAACAGAGTGAGGAATATGTGTTCTGGTTGTATATCTCCAGTGAATATGTGTTCTGGTTGTATATCTCCAGTTAATATGTGTTCTGGCTGTATATCTCCAGTGAATATGTGTTCTGGTTGTATATCGCCAGTGAATATGTGTTCTGGTTGTATATCTCCAGTGAATATGTGTTCTGGCTGTATATCTCCAGTGAATATGTGTTCTGGCTGTATATCTCCAGTGAAAATGTGTTCTGGCTGTATATCTCCAGTGAATATGTGTTCTGGCTGTATATCTCCAGTGAATATGTGTTCTGGCTGTATATCTCCAGTGAATATGTGTTCTGGCTGTATATCTCCAGTGAATATGTGTTCTGGCTGTATATCTCCAGTGAATATGTGTTCTGGCTGTATATCTCCAGTGAATATGTGTTCTGGTTGTATATCTCCAGTGAATATGTGTTCTGGTTGTATATCTCCAGTGAATATGTGTTCTGGCTGTATATCTCCAGTGAATATGTGTTCTGGCTGTATATCTCCAGTGAATATGTGTTCTGGTTGTATATCTCCAGTGAATATGTGTTCTGGTTGTATATCTCCAGTGAATATGTGTTCTGGCTGTATATCTCCAGTTAATATGTGTTCTGGCTGTATATCTCCAGTGAATATGTGTTCTGGTTGTATATCTCCAGTTAATATGTGTTCTGGCTGTATATCTCCAGTGAATATGTGTTCTGGTTGTATATCGCCAGTGAATATGTGTTCTGGCTGTATATCTCCAGTGAATATGTGTTCTGGCTGTATATCTCCAGTGAATATGTGTTCTGGCTGTATATCTCCAGTGAATATGTGTTCTCTTTGTATATCTCCAGTGAATATGTGTTCTGGCTGTATATCTCCAGTGAATATGTGTTCTGGCTGTATATCTCCAGTGAATATGTGTTCTGGCTGTATATCTCCAGTGAATATGTGTTCTGGTTGTATATCTCCAGTGAATATGTGTTCTGGTTGTATATCTCCAGTGAATATGTGTTCTGGCTGTATATCTCCAGTGAATATGTGTTCTCTTTGTATATCTCCAGTGAATATGTGTTCTGGCTGTATATCTCCAGTGAATATGTGTTCTCTTTGTATATCTCCAGTGAATATGTGTTCTGGCTGTATATCTCCACTGAATATGTGTGCTGGTTGTATATCGCCAGTGAATATGTGTTCTGGTTGTATATCTCCAGTGAATATGTGTTCTGGCTGTATATCTCCAGTGAATATGTGTTCTCTTTGTATATCTCCAGTGAATATGTGTTCTGGCTGTATATCTCCAGTGAATATGTGTTCTGGCTGTATATCTCCAGTGAATATGTGTTCTCTTTGTATATCTCCAGTGAATATGTGTTCTGGCTGTATATCTCCAGTGAATATGTGTGCTGGTTGTATATCGCCAGTGAATATGTGTTCTGGTTGTATATCTCCAGTGAATATGTGTTCTGGTTGTATATCTCCAGTGAATATGTGTTCTGATTGTATATCTCCAGTGAATATGTGTTCTGGCTGTATATCTCCAGTGAATATGTGTTCTGGTTGTATATCGCCAGTGAATATGTGTTCTGGTTGTATATCTCCAGTGAATATGTGTTCTGGTTGTATATCTCTAGTGAATATGTGATGTGTCCTGGTTGTATATCGCCAGTGAATATGTGTCCTGGTTGTATATCGCCAGTGAATATGTGTGCTGGTTGTATATCTCCAGTGAATATGTGTCCTGGTTGTATATCTCCAGTGATGTTGATTTGGAACTAGAAACTGAGGTATGCAAGTAACCATCAGCTAACACAGAACATATTGCTATTGCTGTTTATATATTAGATTCCAACATAATCCATACTGAATTACATGGTGTAGCAATGCAACACTATAAATGTAAATAATAAATTAACTAAATTTCATATTTTATAATTGAAAGGTTTATTTTATTTCACTACTGTTATTGGTTTCTGCTGAGTTTAATGATTTGTAAACTAACTGACAACATGTAGTCTTCAGGCCATGAGACAAAGGTCATAAAAGCAATAATTTCACACATAATTTGCCCCAGCCTGACTGGGAAGACACAGAATTAATTAGCTGCATTTAGCACCTAATTTAAAAGGTGCAATGACATAGTTATCTCCGCAACAATGGTTTTCAGTATTAGAGAAAAATGTGTTGTGCATCTAGCTATCATTTAGCAACCATGTATCTCTATGTTGTACTGATTGGTGACTTATTATGCCCCTATACAAGCAAGAGGCATATCAAGGGGTTGATAAGGTAACTTTTATAATGAAGAAAAAAAAAGACAAATGTGGTTAAAGAAACTAATTGCAAATGATAACTTGCTGTTGTGTCGGTGTTTTTTGTTTTTAAACCTTTACAAAATCAGTATGCAATTACAATAATGTTTTAAAAATACCAGAGGAAAATAAGAAGGGCATGTAAAAGTTTGGGGTGCAGCTTTGGACATATTGTAGGATGTTGGTACTGCTTTTAAGATCAACTCCTCCTTAGTGATGGAAAATCAGTGTAGTTTGCATTGGTATCTACAACAAAAAAACATAAATGCCCAAAGCTACTTCCAATGTGACAAAAATACACAGTGCAATACCTATATATCTCTTGTAGAAAGGGTAATTTAGTTTAACCCTTTGGCCAAAGCGTCTTAAGCCTGTTGCCACTTACAAGGCATGACCGTAGCAGGGCCTAACACTCACCTGGGTTAAAATTCTTATTTACCTGTATAATTACAGTCTGCCATGGTATATAGCAATAAAAATACTGTCCCATAAGTATTATAAGTATTATAAATAGTGTTTTAATATTGCACCAACGTGGGGTATACAAACCTTCATAGCATACACCCCACATTGGCCTGGTTCAATAATGTCGGCTTTATTCACTATTACTGTATTGTAATTGCTATACAGGTAGGTGTGTAAACACTTGCCACATATACCTTTTTTAATTAATTTTATTTATAAAATGTTTTACCAAGAAGTAATGCACTGAGAGTTACCTCTCGTTTTCAAGTATGCCATCGAGTTATGATGACAAATACATGGTTACATTAAATGAACAGGGTTATACATGATATATAAAGAGATTGTATGAACAGGTAAAGATAATATATGTTATGTTTTTTTTTGCATATGATTGAAAAGATGTTGATATAAAAAATAGGGCTAGATGGTGATCATTGTGTTTATTTCTAAGTCCCAATTTCATACAGTATTTTTCTCACATTGCAGTGTGAACAGCTTTGTACTGTAGATACAATGTTGACATTAAAGTGATTTGTGCAAATCAAGAAACTGACACTGGACCCACTTCAAACCTGCAACAGCAGCGGTGCTACCAGTATACCACTTCTGATTGACTATTTCTTTAAGATGCGCTCCATCACACACTGCACCAGATGCTTGTAGTGCAATATGCATTTGATGCAAAGTGAAATAGTTTATTTATTTATTTATTTATAAATGTTTTACCAGGAAGTAATACATTGAGAGTTACCTCTCATTTTCAAGTATGTCCTGGGCACAGAGTTATGATGACAAATAATACATGGTTGCAGACTTTGTGAAGTAATTAAATAATTGCCACCATAAATGAAGCACAGTCTAATTATTTTATAATCCTAAATATGACTCTTTAAATGTTGTGATATACAATTCCATAGGTACTCAGGCAAATCAAGAAGGGATTACATTGAAATCTCTCTGCAAATGTCTCCTGGAAAATAATAATAATACTCCCTGTCGCCCCCCACTGGCCTGCACAATCAATAAGAATTGTGGATGTCTAGTGGCAAAAGAAAGGTGTCAATCAACCTCTTTAAATGAATCTAAGCAGCAACTGCAAAGCATGTGATTTTAATTGGGCAGAGCACCACTTAACCCCCTCAGTGATAAAAGAGCCTGCTGTGAATTGCTGTATAAGTAAGTGTGCCCCCTTCCTTGTTGAGAGGAGCTTGTAAGGGGAATATTTTGTACAACTTGCTGTTAGTTCCCCTTGCCATTCTGATCACACCACATTGTGAAAATATTCTGAAGTTCTTTCAGATCATTCTGCCCTGATCACTGCAGTTTTGAAAATCACATTGCATTATTTTGTTGATTATACATGCACAAAACATGGTTTCATTAAAGGACTATTAAAATGAATGAAGGGTGTCCTTTTTCATTTATTTTAATTGTACATGAATAAAAATGATCTATTCATTAATATTATTGAGGTATGTATGGATATACATTATTGTACACCCATATTTTACACAGTCGTTGTTACATGATATATCATATAATTAAGTGAAAAAGTGAATACATGTAAAAATCACATATTTCTCAATATCATAACAGGATTTGCATTAGCGTTTGGTAACGCACATGAAAATCTCTGTTAAAAGTGCTGCCTTAATAATGCCACTACAAGTTTGACTAATGCGCATGTACAGTGAATTAGAGAGATGAAGAATCCAGAAATTGGAATACAGGGACAAGTGGCAGCATACCAGCCTTACAGCTGCAGACCAAGCAATATCCTACGTATGTGTGTTTTTTTTGTTCTCATAAATCAGTTCTGTACTATGAGAAAATACTTGTAGCATTAAAAAAAAAGTTGTAAATGAAATTTGTAATGTATTATAATGTAACTAGCATATTGTGTTTCTATAGAAACCATTTACAAAGTTACATCCCCTTCTTCTTCTGAAACATGCTCTGGCACACCTCTTTTTGAGCCCTGCCCTCTCTCTAGCAGTGCACAATTGCATGGAGTGACTGCCTCGTCACATGATCTTCCCCACAGAACTTTGCATCTTAGGTCCTCTTCTGCTGCACTGACAGCCATTTAGTGAACCCCCGAGCCAAATCTTCGTCGATCGATCACATGAAAACGGATCGATTGACAACTTAGCTAATGACTTATCATTGTGTAGATTGTATTGATGCACATATTAAAGGGGGAAAGAAAAAAACCTTGGACTGTTGCATTAAGATCTAAAGAACTCACGGAGGGCTTGATGATCACAAAGGGCTCCTTATCAGTATACGGGGGGAGGGGGGGAAGGATAAAGTAGCGCTAATCACTAAACTACTACTAATATATATTACAAAATACAGTGTTAATACAACTTAAAAGTGTTAATGGAGGAAGGTAAAGAGTCCAATATAGATATACCCAAGTCCAGCTGCCAGAGTCCAGGAGAGAGTTCCACATCCCTCCAAATGTGAGCAGAAAAGAAAGCATGTCCTGCACTGCTGCTTCCCTGATCCAGTGAGCACTGGCTAGTTATTCTATTTGTCAAGTAAGATGTGTGCCAGATATACCTCTACTGGTGGACTCCGCTCCTGCTTCATCAGAGATATGTAACTGCAAGAACTTTCAAAAGGGAGGTCATTTTCAGTAACACTTTGTTATCTTCTTTCATTTTTCACCTGGACTATTTTTAACAAATATACTTGGGTCAGCGCCGGAGCACATTCTTTCTTCTCTCCTTATCAGTATGTCTATTATTCAAGCCTGTTTGTGAGTGAGATACCTTTTGTTACGAATACATCTTTTTATATCAACAATATGACACTATTGGTCGTCCCTTTTATTCTCTCTCCCCCCTTTTTTTTATGTTATGTGTTGTAAGTCTCTGTTGGGCCTGTCCTGTTTGTCTAGTATGGTAACAGAGCAGCGCACTCTCTCTTGGACTGTATATTAGAGAACGTGTCTTTCAGACAGGAAAATCACAGTTAATAGCGCTACTGCTTTGAAGAACGGACGTTATTTCTGCATCTCATTAGCTTTGAGGATCCACCGCTAATAATAATAAAAAAAATAACGGCCGTTCCCTATTGTGGAAACATAACGTTTTTAGGTCAGAATGACTGGAGCTCCGAGGATCTACCCCATAGAGTGTAAGTTCACCTGGGCAGGGAGTGTGTGTGTAATACTCCTATGTACAATGCAGCATACCGCACACTATATTATAATTGTGAAGCGCTTTGATTCTCATTGGGAGAAAAGCGATATATGAAATAAAGTTATAAAAAACAGAATCTTATTTATTAAAGAGAAGGCATCACATTGAAATCAATATTTTTTTTTTGCTTTGATAAACCTGTTGCCATTGTTGGCATCAGTTTTGCAGCTGGGAGACATGCAAAATTGTGTAATAGTGGATATCTGGACATAGAATTTTTCAGACACAATTAGTCCCTGTTCTATAGAGCTAGCAATCCAGTTTTGGTGCCTTACTTTAGTAAAAAAGATTCCTATGTATTGCATACTTTCTCATACATTTACACTTTCAGGCCTACATTTGAACAGCTATGAAACATTTAATTATAAAAATACAATCTGAAAGTAGCCGACGTTGCTCGAGAATTCTAATAGAGCCCAAAATACTGAGATTTATAAATGAATAATTAGATTTTTTTTAGTTTTGTATTGAGAAATCCCCTGCCAAAACCACAACTCCACCCATAATAGTTTCATTGCCTCTGAGGTCCTGAAGTGTTCGATCGAGAGCCTCTAACACTGTGTGTTTGTGCGGCTTTGAACGTTTGTCCCAAACAAGGATCTCACGCTCATGAAGAACTTTGGCTGCTCCTGTATTTTTTGCTAATGTTGCAAATTGGATTTTCAGAGTGACCAAGATGAAGTGGTAGCTTGAGGGTTGTGTGATGGGATCATGTCATCGGTCATGTCATCAGTGATATAATTGCTGATGCTATTTGTGATGTCATCAGTGATGTCATTTGTGATTTATATCCAAACAGATAAAAACCTGCTCTTTGATCTCAGGAACCATCATGCAAAATGTGATTATGATATTTTAAGAGATATCCAAATGCATAGCGAACAGACAGACAACTTTCCAAAATATACAGTGGATGCTGTAAAATGGGACAGAAGGGCGAATGCTTTTCTACCTAAGTGCATCTCTTGTATATGTTTCCCAATGTGCTTGCACTTTTTTAAAGACGTTTATAGCAAGTCACTTTGTTTAGTTTATTTAATTGGTTTTAAATTTTTGCCATATCCAACATAGAAAACATTATATAATGAGTTGTAAGTCAGATCACTAATAGAAAGAAGTCCTGCCATGTAATGAGCGTTGAAACGTAGCCCCCATTTGATATGCAGGAGAACCAGAAGAGATCTGCTTCATTGAACACCTTCTCCAGTATGGGAAAGCGGCTTCAAAGCATATTTACAGTAGATTGTAAGCTCTTCGGAGCAGGGACTCCTTTTCCTAAATGTTACCTTTATGCCTGAAGCACTTATTCCCTTTATGTGTTATTTGTGTTATTTGATATTTATATGATTATCCCGTGTATTACTGCTGTGAAGCGCTATGCATAAGAATGGCGCTATATAAATAAATAAAGATATACATATATACATATATATTGATTAATGGACTTTTAGTCTATATTTTACTAATGGGCTCACCCCCAAAGCAAAGAAAATATGCGCTGAGCTCAAACAGATCTGCAAGTCATTGTCATGCCTTCATTTTCTGCACCTAGTTGATAGTTAATATAATGTAAAGTTACCACATACAAGTTTACTTATAACAGTCCAGGTTTGCCACATCTGTAGAAAAAGACAGCAAATAAAAATACCACTTGTGAGCACATTCACACGTCTCAGACAGGTCTGCAACCACGCCTTTCCATATTATTGCTTAACAAACAATGCTTCCACTGCAAAAATGTCCAGAATATCTGTAGACAGCATAAAAAGTAACAACCAAAGTCTATTTTCCTTTCAATAAGTGTCAGAGATTAGATTTCTCGAGCACCCCCTATTATATTGCTGGTTCACCTGGGCCTGTCCCAGTTCAGCATTCCCGAAATGTGGTATCTGTAATATATGGGATTGTGAAAAATGTAAGCAATCAAACCAGTTGCATTGTTATTGAAGAGGGTAGTCCCAATTCAGGAGTGGCAAACTCCAGGCCTCAAGAGCCACCAATAGGTCAGGTTTTCATGATATCCCTGCTTCAGCACAGGTGGCTCAATCAGTGGCTCAGTCATTATTATATAGGTGTTTGTATTATTTTATTTCAAGACATACTTGAATGTGAGATCGTTGTTTCAATGAATACGCAAATCATGAATGGATACCCTGGGCCTAAATGCATACTTTGTGTAATGTATGTATAATGTAATTTAGGCCAAAATACGTATTCAATAAAAAATGTAATAGGTTGAATTGGAAGGACACAAAAATTGTAATCAGTCCTTATGACTGAGCCACTGATTGAGCACCTGTGCTGAAGCAGGGAAATCATGAAAACCTGACCTGGTGGTGGCACGTGAGGACTGGAGGTAGCTTTCCCTGCCCTAGTGACACTATAATAATATGTATAATGTATCTTGGCTAACCTAACAGGGTTGTCATGAAAACTGCATTAGAAATTAATCTAAATATAAAACAAAATGTCACCCATCATAATCACAAACACTACTAAAAACGTTAAATACTAGCAAAATAATAATAATAGCATGTTCTTGTATAGCACTACTAGTTTTACATAGTGCTTTACAGAGGCATTTTGCAGGCACAGGTCCATACCCTGTGGAGCTTACAATTGATGTTTTTTTGGTGCCTGAGGCACAGGGAGACTCGCCGAAGGTCACAAGGAGCCGACACCAGGAATTGAACCAGGTTTACCCTGCTCTCAAGCTCGGTGCCAGAGTCAGTGTGGTTACTCACTGAGTCACTGACTTGTGTTGGGTCCAGGAAACGTTTTTTAAATATGTAAATAATAATATGGTAATATAGTAATAATATAAAGAAAATAACAAATTTGTCAATGCGGACAAATGCAGGAGATCCCTCACACATAAAGAGTGTCAATAAGATATGGGGGGTTCAACTTGAGTCCTCAAGCCCCCCAAACAGGTCAGATTTTCAGGATATCCTAGCTTCAGCACAGGTAGCTCAATCAGAGGCTTAGTCAAAGACTGAGCCTCTGATTGAGCCACCTGTGCTGAAGCAGGGACTGATTGAGTAGCTGGGATATCCTGAAAACCTGACCTGTTGGGTGGGGGCTTGAGGACTGGAGTTGAGCCCCCTGAGTTACATTATAGTGTATTTGAGTACAAATCAGATTAGAATCAATAAGGTAATATCATTCAAATGTTAGAGTTGCAACTCCATTGCTGGCCAGTTACAATTCTTAGGGGGGCTCTGAATGAGGATCTGTCTGTCATTCAAGTGTTTTCTTACCCTTAGCCCACCTTGTCCTTATTAGAGAACTGAGAACCAATAAAGGGGAGGGGGGAATCTTGCGGTGCAGGGGCTTGCTGAACACACAGTGACATACCACAAAAGGGAACAGCCAGAGGAAATCACACCCTCTAAGGCCTCGGGCATGGTCAGCGCCTAAGCGCTGACCCGTGCTGAGGCGTGCTGCTGCTCGGCAGTGAGAGCGGCTTTAGCAGGGGCTTGCGCACACTTCCGCACGCTTGCGGAAGCGTGTGTCTTAACAAATGTTACGTTTCAGAGCTCGCCGGAGCGCAGGGCCAGTCACATGAGCGGTTCGCCCAATGAGGGCGAACCAGCTCCGTGACATCACTGGCCCACCCCCCAGACACGCCCACGGACTGCGTGCGCTCTAAGGCCAGGGAAAGCACCGCTTTCCCTGAGCCTCAGCGCGCCTCCGCACGGCTGCAGTGTCTATGGACTAAGCCTAAGTCTCATTTAAAATAAATGCAAGTAGTGACAGATTTGGATAAAAAAAAATGTACCAATGACCCATATGAAACTCTTTAAACATGGCACTGGATTTAGTTCACGTTGAACCTAGAAGAGTTTGCACGTCTAATTGATCAAAATACATTAAAAATACTTGTAGGTGTCAGATTTGGATAAACAATGTATCAATTACCCAGGTGAGACTATTTAAACATATCACTGGAATTAGGTCACCTTGGTACAAGGAGGGATTGGCACTTTAAAGTCCCTGAACAGCACTTCCTCTAATTCTGTACTGCAAATCCCCAAACACTACACACTCGCTGTTAATGCAAGTGAGAGTAGTGCCAGAGCATAAACTAGGGCAACTCCAGTCTTCAATCCTCCCTCCCCCAACAGGTCAGGGTTTCAGGATATCCCAGCTTCAGCACAGGTGGCTCACTCGGAGGCTGAGTCCAAGATTGAGTCACCTGTGCTGAAGCAGGGATATCCTGAAAATCTGATCTGTTGGAGGGGGGGGGGGGGGGAGGGGTTTAGGATTGGAGTTGAGCCCCCCAGGGCTAAAGAGCCAAGATAAGAAAAAAGCTAAGAGATGAGGGACACTGGTTTAAGAGAAGGTGTTTGTATTTTATTTCAAGACATACATGAAAATTAGATCTTTGCTTTAATGAGTGAGAAAATCATGAACGAATATAGTGGGAAAGTTATATATGTATGGGAATAGTTGAAAGACATGGCTCATTTGCATACTTTTAATTATTGTGTAATGTATGTGATGTAATTTAGACCCAAATACGTATTTAATACAAAATTAAACGTGTTGAATTGGAAGGACACAAAAATGATAATCCCGTCTAGATGGTCATCGCACACAACAGGATACATATATAGTTCAAATGAACCTTTTATTGAGGGTTAATGTTTGAATTTGGGGGGGATAAATGTCATCTTTATGTGTGTTCATGGTGCATTTCTTCTGCACTGTGTTTATGGATTACCTGATGGGTAATCTTTCCTGGTCATATCTAAACCTCTGGGATTCATATTATACTACTTCTAAGTAATGTTTGAGTGTGGAACCATAACCTTACTAATTAATGAGGACAAATTAGGCAGTGATTTGGGAGTGCCAGGGTACAGAAGTGGTATTGGGAAATGTTGGAACCTAAGCAGTAAAATACCAGGATTCTATAACATTCACCAGCCCTTCACTCATTCAGTGTCAGTGTGTGGCAAAGCACTCCCTGCCCCTCCATTAAAAAATGCCTTCATTATTATTTACCATCATTGTTTTCAATTAGTTATAATGGTTTGAAATGAATATATTACTAAAGCAAAACACAAAATAAAAGTTGCAACGTTGAATAATAATAATAGGAAGAAAGAAATAATATCTAGAAGGTGAATTGCCATAAAACAGATTTTAAAGGATCATAATTATTGGTAGCTTTAAACATTGTCCTGGTGCAATTACTGATATAAAATATATAAAGATAAGTAAGCTAGAGAGAAATAAAATAAGGGAAAAGATTAAGCTTGGAAATTTGGAGACAGGTGTTCCATGAAGGAAAAATATATCAAGAAAATGGTTAATGATACATTTATTTATTTTGGTAAAAAAAAGTGCTATAAAAGATAGAGCAATCTAGTGTATTTTCTTCCCTTTTGCCTCCAAATGTGTGTACTGATGTTCTTCTGCTGAAGCAGTCCTACTTATTGAGAATGTATATTCAGTGAAGCTGGGATGGTGTTTGCAAATTTGAGGACATTACAAAGTCCAGTAACTGGGACGAGAGACAAATTCTGCCCCTGATTTTAACCATTAGATAACATCTGGAAATAATACCCCCTCTACTCAATTTATTTTTATTCAAGGGGTGTTAGTAAAACATTGCAAAGTAATTGCAGCCACCTGTCACTGGGGACATGAAACATGTACTGTAAATCGGTAGATAAATGAGTGAAACTGGGAAATATGAGAGATGAAGAGAGATGGGTAAGGGTGAAACAAATATGTTGAATAAACTGCCCATTTATACATATAAAATAATGTATGTATCTGATGACCTTCCGAGAATTATTAATTTAAAGCAGTGTGATAGCAGTGTGACAAATATGTGCCCTTATTATGTTACTAAATTCAGCTGTGTGTGTGTGTGTGTGTGTGTGTGTGTGTGTGTGTGTGTGTGTGTGTGTGTGTGTGTGTGTGTGTGTGTGTGTGTGTGTGTGTGTGTGTGTGTGTGTGTGTGTGTGTGTGTGTGTGTGTGTGTACAGTACCGTGTTAGCCGAGCATCAATAATCAAAAAATAATAGATGATACCGTTCACATCCATTTCGTTAGCCACAGAACGGTATCATCTATTTATTTTTTGATTTTATATATATATATTGCAGAATATATATATATACACGGCTATTTCCGTTTTATATATATATATATATTTATTTATTTATGTATGTTTTTATATACACACAGAGAGAATTTACTAATAAATTCAGTTTATATTTTATTCCAATATTCTCATAAAACAGTGTCAAAAACATTAACAACTTTTTTTTTTTTTTTTTTTACAGAACAGCAACATGTAGAAGCATTTCAGAAGTCCCTGTGAGGAAATAAAAAAGGAAAAATAAATAGATGTATTTTGCATTTAAGGCATTCGATGTAATTCAAACAATCATACTACTATTACATTTATTAAAATCAATGTATTACAATAGATTTGCTACAAATAATAATATGAAATTCATTTTTTTTTTAATGTAAAAGTCAGTGTTTGACTTCTTTTGAAATCCACGGTAATAACGTTATATTTAAGAAATTGAAATGATAAGATATTATTGACACAATCTTCCCCACGTAGAAATATTTAAACTTTGGCTCATTCAATAGAAGGTATTCAAGAACCAAGAACCCAGATCTGAAAAATAAAGGTACATTTGCTGTGTTAAGTATCACATTCCGTATCTTACTGTGATGTTGTCAAAAGGTTTCTTTGATGAGTGACTTTTGGGGTGAAGAAGAGGGACCCTGTAGCCCCATTTTCCCATGCCCTATGCCTCTTTAGATTGGATTCTCAAAGAGGTATATGCATAGGAAAAAGGAACAACGAGCGTGTGTCTCATCCAGCTTTGTCCTAGGAAATATCAACAACTAGAAAACAAACAGGGTTATTATTAGGAGAAATATGGCAATATACAACAGTGCTGGGAACTAAACATGGGCACGTCATAAATGAGGTAGTAATGCAGTTTAATGGATGTCATAAAACAGCTGTTTACTTGTAATTTGTCATTGAAATACCGGGGTTTTTTTCAATTGGTTTACAGACATCAGTCTTATTCATAGAAAATATATAAATATATAAATATATATGGATATGTATATGTATATGTATATGTATTTGTTGGCAGATGGCACTCACATATAGAGTAAAAGTAGTTGCTAATCCCATAGAAAGAGTATAGGCAACGACTCCTTACCAGGCAGACCCTGTATCCTAGGAGCACGCAGCAGGGAAGAGACAGCACACAGTAATTCAAAATCCAAAATATAATGCAAAAAAAAAGCAGGTGATTGTGCCACTTTTTTTTTTTTTTTTGCAATATATTTTGGAAATTGGATTACTGTGTTCTGTCTCTTCCCTGCTGCGTGGTCCTAGGATACATGGTCTGCCTGGTAAAGAGTCTTTATATATATATATATACATACACACACACTGTGTATGTGTGTGTGTGTGTGTGTGTGTGTGTGTGTGTGTGTGTGTGTGTATATACACAAATGTAATATAAATAAAACGACCGTTTCAATAACAAATTAATATTAAAAACTATTTTAATAGATTTTAAGAACCACAAAAACATGAATTGTGTTTTTTTGTTGTATTAAATTGCAATAAAACAAAATGACTTTTCAAACACACACACACACACACACACACACACACACACACACACACACACACACACACACACACACACACACACACACACACACACACACACACACACACACACACTAGTTAGTAGTAATAATACAAAGGGGGGAATTGAATTAAGACTTGTAATGTTCAAGATAAATCACATGGTACAATATTTGTCATTTGCTTACAAAGAAAAATAAATCCCCAAAATATCCCCAACAATATGTTAAACGTTGCTCTAATATAAAATTGAAAGAAGAAGTTAATCGAATGATATTAAGGAAAGGAGACACAATAATAAGTTAGCATTGCCATTTGGATCATGGAATAACATTGGACATACCTGATAGGGAAGCCGAGTCCACAGATCTAACTGCAGGGATAGGGTTCTCATCAGAATTTATCCATACTTAGGACCTTGAGCTTGTATTAACAATACAGTGTAACTGTTGTCTCAAGTTGTAATCAGTTCACTTCCAGCCAAGGTCTCTCCTGCACCTGCTGGGCTGATGCACAATAGCTCAGCTCACGAAATAGCTGAAACATTAGGACAGCAACATTGTTGAAATGATACACTGTGAAGCAATTAAAACAATTGGCCAACATCTGCAAGTAGAGATGATATGTAACTTTTATTTTCTCAGTTTATACGTCAATGGGCCAGGCAGTGAAGGGAGGACTTCTCCGAAGTGACTTTACATATTTTTTTTTTTTTTTAATCTCTCTCAGTGTCCTTCATTACAAACATGATTTTACTAAGACATCAAGGTCTGCCTGCAAGGCTCCTGCCTCCTTATCTGGACACCACTGAGACTCCTTGTTGACTGCCAAGGTTGAGAATTAATCTCCAGCTATAAGCTATGGTGGAAATAAGCACATGCAGTGGCTAGTTTATATACTTATTTATTTAAACCTCTCTACTCTAAATACTTGCTTATTTGTGACTTGTGAAAAAGAATGCAACTAATAACGGTAATTTTAAGAAAAATAAAGCAGAAACTAACACGACTTTATACTTCTTTCAACTGTGAGACTCTGACTTACTCAAATATATCTGCAGTTTGTGAATTTCAAATATTATTATTAACTAACTTAGTGCTGCATTTTTGCCCTTGAGTAGTATTTTTGCTTCAGTTTTGCAGCTGTGATACTGATATATAAAGCTATTATTTCCCTTAGTATCTGCATCAATGCTTAGATCTAGATGAGGGGAGCTCGAATCCAGTCTTCAAGCCCCCCCCCCCCCTCTCAAATAGGTCAGGTTTTCAGGATATCCCTGCTTCAGCACAGGTGCCTCAATTAGATCAATCAAACCTGCGTTGAAGCTAGGATATCCTGAAAACCAGACCTGTTGGGCAGTGCAGTCTTAACGCATGGGCACGCTGGGCAGTTGCCCGGGGGCCCCACGAGCATAGGGGCCCCATGCTAATCTATGCACAGACCAGAATTTAACTCTGATTGTCCGATCGCCCGCCTCAACATTCACATCTCCCGCTAACTCGGTAGAAGGAGACAAATTACGACTTGTAGCGGAGAGTTGGCAGGGCCCAGTGCACTGCTCTTCCCGGGGCCTATAATGCTGTTAAGACGGCCCTGCTGTTGGGGGGCTTGGGGACTGGAGTTGCGCCCCTGATCTAGACACGTGACATAACCTGAGTGTTTAAGGTGGAAGTAATAGATGCTATATTTGTTTGATAGAATTGGGAATTTGGGGATTTTTGTTGCTGGGATCAGTTTCCCTGTCCAATTTGGTTGTGGAGTTTTGTCAAAGTGTCACACAGAGATAGTGATTTTATCAATGTTTCGCCATTAAAATGTACACATGAAAACTGCGAGGAGACGCATTATATTCATAATACATACAGCTGACACGCACAGAATGAATATATACAAAAGAAAGAGAGAAAGTTGATCAACAAATAATACATTTGTAAATGTACTTAACAGCAAATTGTATAATTAATATTTAATATGATTAGGTGTATTATATTTAAGTGATCTTGAAAGGGACAGTTCCTCCTAGGGCAAAAGTGAACTAAGAAGAGTGTCATGTTTAATAGGTTTCTTGGAGGGGGATATACCTTGAAATAAAAAAATAGTCAAGAATAAGTATTTTTTAACTTTATAAAATGTAGTATTTTCAACTTTTAACATTCCCGTGGCAAACAAATGCTTTGGAGGGGGGTTTCTAATCTTTATCAAATATATTCAGAGGATAAGACTGTTTGCCAGTTCTAAAAACTAGAGATGAAATTATGTTGTTGTTTTGTCCATGTTTGCACAGTAATAATAACACTTACTCCCTCTCCCTCTGTTGTTACTACACAGTAATAATGAAGTCATCATTAGTCCAACAAATAAACATAAGATGCTGATATGCTTGATTTCAGCAGACCCAGGGACAAAGAGAAACATATTAATTTGTAACAGCATGTGAACAACTAAAACTGTGTCTTTAAGGGTGACTGAATCTTTCTAAGGAAGAAGGATAAATTGTTGCTTTTTTTGACCTGGTGGAACTGCACCTTTATGGCTTTATAATTTGACATAGGTCCACATTTAGAGAGGGGCGAATCAACCCAAATCCGTTTCCCAGATTTTCGCTGATGTTACCCCCAAAATCCGATTCGCTGTGTATAATCCGCAAATGGATTTGGGCGGTTTCACTCCTCGCAGATTCATCAGGATCCGCCATTTGATACAACCCGCTGACGGATCTGTGGAATCCAATCCGTGGATGCGGCGGTCTGTTGGCGGATTCTTAAGATTCTACAAATCTACGTGTTGTGGAAATCCGCAGAGTGTATTTGTAATGTAACTATGTAACTATGTAACTATGTAACTATGTAACTATGTAATAAGAATTGAAAATCCACGAATCGCCCCTTTTTGACATGGATCCGGTGAAATCGCGGACCAAAGGAAAGGGCTGATCCGCTGCGGATCAAAACTCTCAAACAACATTTGCGCCCATTTATACCCACATTCTCTAAATGGCGCTAAGATGTAGTGCTATTAATTTGAATGGCAGCAAGGGCACGCTAAACATAGCACAATTTAGTGAATCTGGACCATAGTGAGGAAATACAAGATCTGGTAATGTGGTACAGGAATCAAACATCGCCGCACATACTTACAATAATTCGTGTTAAAAACATTTAATCAAATCACATTATCAGCCATAAAATTAACAAGTACACTATTAATAAATACAGTTTTTGTTATTATCTGAACCATTTTAACCTTGTAAAATGCTACAAGTGGATATAAGACAAACTAACTGGGTTATACCAATGGCTCCTAACTTTAAAAACTAAGAGGGTTTTAGATTAAAACAAAATACAACCATATTTTCCTGTAGTTCTTCTTAAATTGTACACTTATATGGTTTTTTTTTTCTGCCCCATCTATTAAATACATGTAACTTATTGTTTTGTGCCCTACTAATTACATTGTAATTGGTTGGTAACTACTGCAAAAAGTCACCATTGTTTTTGTAATTGTCTATTACAACTTTAATAAGTTGCTAACTGCACACTTTGTGGGAGATCACAATGTGATGATGTTGTGTGTTGCTTTTAATGCATGGACAGGCTGTTAACGGCTGGACAAGGTGTCACTGGTGAAAGACAAAGCAAGAATGACCAGCTGACCGCCTGTTAGCTGCAGGCAAACCCATGCTCAGGTCCCACCTGCCGCCGCAGTGATGCAGTGGATCACCTTAGCGATGCAGACACTATGGGAGCTGCTCGGGGTTCTGGATTCCACATCAATGTTTTTGCATCTCTGCCTTTGTGCTGGGGATGGAAATGAGCATGGCGTTTGTGAAGCACTGACGAGGTGTTTATGGGCGATATGTGTTAGGCATTCATTAGCCACAGCAGAGCTATATTGTAGCATACCAATACTGTAACTCAAAATGAATGGCTGCGCCATACCCATAGACCAGGCCTGCACAACATACGGCCCGCGATCAGATTTAAAAATAAAAAATAAAAATGGCGGCGGTCCCGGGGGTGATGTGAGGTGCATTGAGGTGAGGTACAGGGGAGGTGAGGTGCAGGAAGGGTGATGTGAGGTGCAGGGGGTGAGGTGCAGGGCTGATGTGAGGTGCGGGGGGGGGGGGGTGATTGGAGGTGCGGGGGGGGGGGGGGTGATTGGAGTTGCAGGGGGGGTGATTGGAGTTGCAGGGGGGGTGATTGGAGGTGCAGGGGGGTGGGTGATTGGAGGTGCAGGGGGGGTGATTGGAGGTGCAGGGGGAGGTTGATTGGAGGTGCAGGGGGAGGTTGATTGGAGGTGCAGGGGGGGTTGATTGGAGGTGCAGGGGGGGTTGATTGGAGGTGCAGGGGGGGTGATTGGAGATGCAGGGGGGGTGATTGGAGGTGCAGAAGGGGGTGATTGGAGGTGCGGGGGGGGGGTGATTGGAGGTGTAGGGGGGGTGATTGGAGGTGCAGGGGGGGTGATTGGAGGTGCAGGGGGAGGTGATTGGAGGTGCAGGGGGGGGTGATTGGAGGTGCGGGGGGGGGGGTGATTGGAGGTGCAGTGGAGGGGTGATTGGAGGTACAGGGGGGGGTGATTGGAGGTACGGGGGGGGGTGATTGGAGGTGCAGGGGGGGTGATTGGAGGTGCAGGGGAGGGGGGTGATAGGAGGTGCAGGAGGGGTGATTGGAGGTACAGGGGGTTGGGTGATTGGAGGTGCAGGGGGGGGGTGATTGGAGGTGCAGGGGAGGTGATTGGAGGTGCAGGGGGGGGTGATTGGAGGTGCAGGGGGGTGATTGGAGGTGCAGGGGGGGGGGTGATTGGAGGTGCAGGGGAGGGGGGTGATAGGAGGTGCAGGAGGGGTGATTGGAGGTACAGGGGGTTGGGTGATTGGAGGTGCAGGGGGGGGTGATTGGAGGTGCAGGGGGGGTGATTGCAGGTGCAGGGGGGGTGATTGGAGGTGCAGGAGGGGGTGATTGGAGGTGCAGGGGGGGTGATTGGAGGTGCGGGGGGGGGGTGATTGGAGGTGTAGGGGGGGTGATTGGAGGTGCAGGGGAGGGGGGTGATAGGAGGTGCAGGAGGGGTGATTGGAGGTACAGGGGGTTGGGTGATTGGAGGTGCAGGGGGGGGTGATTGGAGGTGCAGGGGGGGTGATTGCAGGTGCAGGGGGGGTGATTGGAGGTGCAGGGGGGGGTGATTGGAGGTGCGGGGGGGGTGATTGGAGGTGCAGGGGGGGGTAATTGGAGGTGCGGGGGGGGTGATTGGAGGTGCAGGGGGGGTGATTGGAGTTGTAGGGGGGGTGATTGGAGGTGCAGGGGGGGTGATTGGAGGTGCAGGGGGGGGGTGATTGGAGGTGCAGGGGGAGGTTGATTGGAGGTGCAGGGGGGGTTGATTGGAGGTGCAGGGGGGGTGATTGGAGGTGCAGGGGGGGGTGATTGGAGGTGCAGGGGGGGTGATTGGAGGTGCAGGGGGGGGTGATTGGAGGTGCAGGGGGGGTGACTGGAGGTGCAGGGGGGGTGATTGGAGGTGCAGGGGGGGTGATTGGAGGTGCAGGGGGGGTGATTGGAGGTGCAGGGGGGGTGATTGGAGGTGCAGGGGGGGAGGTGATTGGAGGTGCGGGGGGGGGGGTGATTGGAGGTGCAGGGGGGGGGTGATTGGAGGTGCAGGGGGGGGTGATTGGAGGTGCAGGGGGTGGGTGATTGGAGGTGCAGGGGTGGTGATTGGAGGTGCAGGGGGGTGATTTGAGGTGCAGGGGGGTGATTGGAGGTGCAGGGCGGGTGATTAGAGGTGCAGGGGGGTGTGATTGGAGGTGTAGGGGGGGGGGGGGTGATTGGAGGTGCAGGGGGGTGATTGGAGGTCAGGGGGGGGTGATTGGAGGTGCAGGGGGGGTGATTGGAGGTGCAGGGGGGGTGATTGGAGGTGCAGGGGGGGTGATTGGAGGTGCAGGGGGGGTGATTGGAGGTGCAGGGGGGTGTTTGGAGGTGCAGGGGGGGTGATTGGAGGTGCAGGGGGGGTGATTGGAGGTCAGGGGGGGTGATTGGAGGTGCAGTGGGGGGGTGATTGGAGGTGGAGGGGGGGTGATTGGAGGTGGAGGGGGGGGTGATTGGAGGTGCAGGGGGGGTGATTTGAGGTGCAGTGGGGGGTGATTGGAGGTGCAGGGGGGGTGATTGGAGGTGCAGGGGGGGTGATTGGAGGTGCAGGGGGTTGATTGGAGGTGCAGGGGGGTGATAGAGGGTGATTGGAGGTGGGGGGGGGTCATTGGAGGTGCAGGGTGGTCACTGGAGGTGAAGGGGGGTCATTGGAGGTGTAGGGGGGTCATTGGAGGTGCAGGGGTGGTCATTGGAGGTGCAGGGGGGGTCATTGGAGGTGCAGGGGAGGGTGGTTGGAGCTGCAGGGGGGTGATTGGAGGTGCATGGGGGATGATTGGAGGTGCAAGGGGGAGAGTGATTTGAGGTGCAGGGGGGGAGAGTGATATGAGGTGCAGGGGGGGAGAGTGATGTGAGGTGCAGGGGGGGAGAATGATGTGAGGTGCAGGGGGGGAGAAGGATGTGAGATGCAGGGGTGGGGGTGGGATGTGTGTGGTGTGCAGGGGGGTATTGTGTGTTTGATGTGGAGAGGGAGTATTATGTGTGTGGGTGAGGGGAGAGATGGGGGTATGAGAGATAGATGGGGAGTATCGCAAAGTTTGATAGTGAGGGGTTCTGGGGGAGATATTAGGATGATGATGAGAGGTGCTGGAGGAGAGATGATGATGATGATGATGATGATAATGATTTTACCCGTGCGGCCCAAATTTTTTTTCCTTGGAGCAGTTCGGCCCTTCTCGCTTTACGAGTTGTGCAGGCCTGCCCTAGACACACATGATGACCAAATGTAAAGTTGTAAATTAAAGTTAGAGAAAGTTATTCACACAATAATAATAGCATAGTATGTACTATTTGTGTGTGTGACTTTGAGCATGTCTCCTCCCAAACATTATATATATTATATTTATATATATAAATAAAATACTGCATGTAATGCTTAGTGGGTTACTTATGGAATAATATTTAACATATCTCCCTCACCCCTTTCTCTCTCCTCCCCCCTCAATCTCTCTCTCCTTCCCCTCAATCTCTCTCATCAATCCTTCCTTTGCTCTCACTTTCCTTCCTTCTTCCCTTCTTACCCCCTCTCCCTCTCTCTTTCTCCACATCTCTCCCTCCCCCTCAACTCCTTCCTCTCTTCTTTCCCAATCTTTATCCCCCTCAATCTCTCTCCCCATCTCTCTTTCCTTCTCACCCCCCTTCCCTTCTCTTCCCCTGTCCCCTCCCCCTTTCAGCCCTCTCCCCCTTCTAACCCCTCTCTTTCCTCCCCTTCTCCACCCTCCCCTCACCTCTTTCCTAGTCTTTCCCTTCTCTCTTTCCTCCCCTCTCCCCTTCCTCCCCTCCCCCCTCTCATTCCTCACTCTCTTCTTCTCTCCCCTTACCCTCCCTTCCCCCTTTCCTCCCTTCCCACTCTCCTCATGCTCCCCCTCCCTCCCCCTGTCCTCCCCTCTCCCTTTCCTTCCCCTCATTTCCCCTTCCCTCTCCCCCTTCTCTCTTCCCCCTCCTCTTTCCCCCTCTCTTCTCCCCATTTCCTCCATCTATCAACCCTTTCACCCCCTCTCCCCCTTTCCTCTCCCTCCTTTCCTCTTCTCACCCCTCTCCTCTCTCTCTCCACCCCCTCTTTCCTCTCTACCCCCACTCCCAGGCCCATAACTACCCCCGCCAGGCCCTTATCTTCTTCCCTCCCCCACCCAGCACCTCCAGGCCCATATCTTGTTCTTCCACCCTCAGGGACCCCCAGAGCCCTGTGGGGTGGGGGATTAACAGGGGATGAGGTATTAATGAGGAGAGGAGGGTGAGGGATTAACAGGGGATGGGGGATTAATGAGGGGGGGGGGGGGGGGGTTGAGGGATTAACAGCAAGGGTTGCTGCTCCTTTAATTTGTCCTGGCCGCCAAGATTTCAGTTGTCGGCCCTGGCTGCAATATTATAGTAACTAACTCCCATTGATATAAAGTGGAGTGATGGAATAATTGGGCCAATGTACTGCAATTGCATTTTATTTTTATTGTGTGTTTCTTTATTTCAGTGCTAAAAAGTAATACAAACCTTCATTAAATGTGCATCGTACGTACGACGGCTTCATACCGGTGTTTTATAATGTGTGGATTGACATTATTTTTGACGCATCACGCTGAATACCTGATTGATACAATTTAAATTAAAACAGAATTATGTGTATTCTTTTCATTTGCAACTAATGTTAGTAAATATACATTTTTGTGCAATATTTTTATAATACCCATACTGTAAAAATAATAAATTTTGGTAACTAAAATAATTGAATATTCCTATTGAGTCCAATACATGGGGTTGATATACAGCAACTTAATTCTGTACTTACACTATTAACAGACATTTCTGGCAGATATTTACACAAAGTTGTTCTCTGTGAGTGGTTCTGACACACTTGTATTCGTTATTTTATTGTTCATCCCAATAACCTATGTATGCCAAGTACAGTCTATTTTCGTGCACAAAAAAGAAGAAAAATAATTTTTGATGATGATGATGATGGTGCAGAAGGAGCAAATTCAGTTCAGTACATAGGAAGACACAAACGCAATGTAAAATTAGATTATCGTGTGCTAATTATGCGCCGCGAAGCTATTTGCAACTCTTAGTGCTTAGCCGCGATTGTGTACAAGTTTGCTGCACTTGGACACCACAATCAGTACTAGGCCTACAGTTACATAACTACAATTTTTGCCCCCCCCCCCAAAAATGTTAAAGGGTTCCCCCCAAAAAAACCTCAAAATAAATCCAGAATTTCAACCAGGATCACCCATGTTGGTCCTTTGCAAACCCCCCCTCTCTTTGTCTTACACTCTTCCCCCCCTCAGACACCGCCTCACTGTATCCACTCCTCTATTTCTCTCCCTATTCTTACACTACTCCCTCTCACCCTCTCCCTCACCTATGTATTTCTCTCCCCTCACTCACTGTGTCCCCTCTCTCCCCGTCTCAGTCCCCTCACTCTTCCCCTTCTCTTGCACTCACTCACTTGCTCACTCTCCTCCTATCTTTCTCACTCTTCCTCCCTCTTTCTCACCCTTCCTCCCTCTTTCTTGCTCTTCTTCCCTCTCTCTCCCTCTTCCTCTCTCTCCTGCTCTTCCTCCCTCTCTCTTTTTCTTCCTCCCTCTCTTGCCAGTATCCACTTTCTCTCTCCCCCCATCTCACACTCAATCCCCCCATCTCACACTCTTTTCCCCTCATACTCAATCCACCTCCCCCTCATAGTCAATCCCCCTCCCTTTACAATCAATTCCCCTCCTCTTACACTCAATCCCGCTCCCCCTCAAACTCAATCCCCCATCTCACACTCATCCCCCCTCATACTCAATCCCCCTCCATTTACACTTAATCCTGCTCCCCCTCACAATCCCCCTCCCCTTCAATTCCCCCATCTCACTCAATCCCCCACCCCTCCTCACACTCAATCCTCCCTGTCCTCGCACTTAATCTTCCCCTCAAACTCAATCCCTCCTCCTCACACTCATTACCCCCTCTAAGAATCGTACCAAAACAGGGTCCTTGCATTCTTGGGCCCCCATGCATCGCGGGGTTTAATGGTAAAGTAACACCACAGTATACCTATCATGTGAAGTGTGTGGGAGAGGGGATGTATTGGAAGCCTGTCCAGGGATCCAACAGCAGCTGCCTCAGGACACACACATATACTGTGCATATTCTGTGCTGTGCTGTTTGCAGATGCCAGTGGCAAATAGCAGCATTGGAGTCATTTCACATCAACTAGCAGTATGAAAAGCAGAGAACTGCAGCCTCCCTTTTTACCCACACTCAAATCCCCTGTGACCTTTATCTATAATGCCAGTGGTTTTCAACCCTCTCTTCGGGGGCACCCTACACCCCGGATTTGAGGATTAACCCATGAATTACCAAACATACGTTTGCACCTATGGGAATGTGCGATTAGCTAGGTTGCCTCCAAATCATGATTTAGCTGGGGTGCCCCCAAAGAGAGGGTTGAGAAACACGTCATTATGCTGAAAAGGCATCTTCCTCGTGCTGCAGAAGACTTCAGTCCCACTCATTTTAAAGGAGCTAAATTATTTCTCTCCAGCACAGGGAGGAAACGCACAGCATATCGAATAGGGGCCTCTAGGAAAATTACTGAACACACCAGTAGGAATCACCCCAACCAAGGGACTGACACAGTTACTAAATAAACATGAATTGCGCTTCGTTTGGCTGCTTACCTACTGTATGAACCACTTTTGTTCAAAAACAATAATGCTTCACGATGAGATAAAATTAAAAATGCGCACTTAATAATTACAATAATTTCAGCGTCTGCGTTGCCGTTCTGGGTTTGGACATATATAGCCCCATGCATTTAATCCTATTAAGTGTCACAATACACACAGATGTTGCAGCTGTTATTGCTCTCGCTGGCGCATTGCACGCACAGCACCCCGAGCAGGAGCAGCCGTCATTGTAACTGCATTAAAGGCGTGTGAAAAGGGGCGGGGCCAGTAGGTGCAGTAACACCTGCAACATCTGTATGTCATTCATCTGGCAAAGTGTCATGGGATGAACCAAAATATATCGTCTTTTTCAAGATTATTTAAAAAAATAAAAGATGCCTTTTCCTTTCTTTTTCTAAATGATTAATATAGCGCCTTTAAAACAATTCCCTTTATTTAGTGGGGTTAAGACAGGGGCGGCCAATAGAGAATCTGCCCAAATCTGTTTCCCGGATTTTCCCCAAAAATCTGTTTCGCAGTGCAAAATCTGCAAATGGATTTGGTCGGTTTTAATGCACGCGGACGCGGGGTTTTTTTGGCACGTCGCTAAATCCGCATTGGCAAAAATAATGAAAAATACGAAAAAAATGTGAATCCCCCTTTTGAGATGGAGCCGCTGAAATTCGCGGACCAAAGGACCCAGCAGATCCCCTGCGGATCCAAATCCACCCAAAAAATGTGCCCATCTCTAGTGGCCAACTTCAATACTCAAAGGCCACCAGGTCAGGTTTTGAGGATATCCCTGCTTCAGCACAGATGGCTCCATCAGTGGCTCAGTAATTGAATGAGCCTTTGTGTCATGCATGCCAACTTTCCTTACAAATCACTGCAGGGGTGTATTTGTGCCCCTCAATTCGGCGCAAAGGGGCCGTCTCTGCTATGGCCACAAAACAATCTGTGGGGGGGATGTGTAAGCGGTTAAATCCAGGGATTGAAACATTTTGATTTAAATCAGACACCTATTAGTATTTTTAAATCGATTCCTATTTGCGAACGCAAACCAATGTTAATTGACTTTATTGAATCTGGGCCTTAGCATCCTAACTATTAATAGCATGAAATATATGTATACCTTTATACAGCACTGCCAGTGTACTAGTGCTTTACAAAAGAGAGCAAAATCAGACAATAGGAAAATAAATTACAATCCGAATCTCATTCCTTAACCCTTTCAGTGCTGCTGTGAGCGTGGTAAAGTACACTATTAGTTCATTAATAAAGTGCAGCTATGTACTACAGAATGCAGCTATAAACCTCAACTCGTTAATTATAACATTACCCACCTAAAGGCAATTCTTTTAATTTGTTTCTGTTTGAATAATCCGCGATAATGGTACCAAAATGTATGTACAAACGACTCGACAGTGGCTACATCACAGTCTCCTTACAAAAAGCAAGAAACACGCTGAAATAATGACTAATAAGAAATTCATATATGACATATAGTTTCCTGGCTCCGATGTTTCACTTCATTATAAACTGCAGACAGATTAACCTGACCATGGTATTTGAAACAAAAATACAGAGTATGCCAGAAACATAACACACAATTCACAGCATTGCAAAGGAGTAATTGTTCTGCCTATCTGTACTAGCTGGCAAGCAGGAAATAATTCACTGATAATGCTATACAAGATAAGACAGGTGTCCTTCACTCACATATTTCTCAACCCCAATTATGGTGAAACTCGGAGATGGTAACAAGCCCCATCCTGAAAATCACAAAGACAGTTCCTGTCTGCAATTTTATATTTCAATAGAAAAAGCACTTTGATTTCCCTTCCATTCTTGTCTTCTAAGACAGTAACACAGTAGATTAGGTTAAAAAGGAAAAAAAAAGGAAAAACACGTCCATCTAGTTCAACCTTTGTTAAATTCTAAATTCTGCTTTGCTTTACAGAGAAAGAAAATGGATCATTATTTGTCCTTTTCATTTCTGTTTTGTTGTTGTTGTGTAACTTGAAGTTTATGCAAGATTTTTGGATGGATGGAGAGGAGTGGGGTACAGGAAATAAAACAGGAGGGGAAGGGGAGTACACTTGGTATTTTGAAGAAGTTATACAACTGATGAAAAATATATTTTTACTAAGTTAATTTGTGTATATTGATTATTGTTGTTCATCATTTCTTGTTCAGATCTTTCTGGTTTAGGAGTGTTCATTATGTAAGGGTCAAGATGTATTTACAGTATGTGTCTAAGGCAGTGTTTTTCCACAGGGGTTCCTAGGAAGTTTTGGGTTCCCCGGGCCTCCCTAAAGGGATCCCTGTAATTTTCAGGTAATTTGAAAATTGTACCAAATACAGAAGAATTTACAATGAATCTGATCTCAGACGTTCTATTAGAGAGGGTTGGGGTTACTTACAATGCATCTGATCTCAGACGTGCTATTAGAGAGGGTTGGGGTTCCTTAAAATGCACCATATCTCAGACACACTATTAGAGAGGGTTGGGGTTCCTTACAATACATCTGATCTCAGACGTTCTATTAGAGAGGGTTGGGGTTCCTTATAATGCATCTGATCTCAGACATGCTTTTAGAGAGGGTTGGGGTTCTTTACAATGTATCTGATCTCAGGTGTTCTATTAGAGAGTGTTGGGATTCCTTACAATGCATCTGATGTGAGAGACGCTATTAGAGAGGGTTGGGGATCCTTACAATGCATCTGATCTCAGACGTGCTATTAGAGAGGGTTGGGGTCCCTTACAATGCACCTGATCTCAGACACACTATTAGAGTGGGTTGGGGTTCCTTACAATGCATCTGATCTCAGACGTTCTATTAGAGAGGGTTGAGGTTCCTTACAATGCATCTAATTTCAGACGTTCTATTAGAGAGGGTTGGGGTTCCTTATAATGCATCTGATCTCAGACGTGCTATTAGAGAGGGTTGGGGTTCCTTACAATGCATCTGATCTCAGGTGTTCTATTAGAGAGGGTTGGGGTTCCTTACAATGCATCTGATCTCAGACACACTATTAGAGAGGGTTGGGGTTCCTTACAATGCATCTGATCTCTGGCACGCTATTAGAGAGGGTTAGGGCTCCTTGCAATGCATCTGATCTCAGACGTGCTATTAGAGAAGGTTGGGGTTCCTTACAATGCATCTGATCTCAGACTTGCTATTAGAGAGGTTTAGGGCTCCTTATAATGCATCTGATCTCAAACGTGCTACTAGAGAGGGTATTGGTTCTTTACAATGCATCTGATCTCAGACACGCCATAAGAGAGGGTTGAGGTTCCTTACAATGTATCTGATCTCAGATGTTCTATTAGAGAGGGTTGGGGTTCCTTACAATACATTTGATATGAGAGATGCTATTAGAGAGGGTTGGGGTTCCTTACAATGCAACTGATCTCAGACACACTATTAGAGAGGGTTGGGGCTCCTTACAATGCATCTGATCTCAGACGTTCTATTAGAGAAGGTTGGGGTTCCTTACAATGCATCTGATCTCAGACATTCTATTAGAGAGGGTTGGGTTCCTTACAATGCATCTGATCTCAGACGTGCTATTAAAGAGGGTTAGGGCTCCTTATAATTCATCTGATCTCAAACGTGCTATTAGAGAGGGTTGTGGTTCTTTACAATGCATCTGATCTCAGACACGCTATTAGAGAGGGTTGGGGTTCCTTACAATGTATCTGATCTCAGATGTACTATTAGAGAGGGTTGGGGTTCCTTACAATACATCTGATATGAGAGATGCTATTTGAGAGGGTTGGGGTTCCTTACAATGCATCTGATCTCAGACACACTATTAGAGAGGGTTGGGGCTCCTTACAATGCATCTGATCTCAGACGCGCTATTAGAGAGGATTGGGGTTCCTTACAATGCATCTGATCTCAGACGCGCTATTAGAGAGAGTTGGGGTTCCTTACAATGCATCTGATATCAGACGCGCTATTAGAGAGGGTTGGGGTTCCTTACAATGTATCTGATATCAGATGTTCTATTAGAGAGGGTTGGGGTTACTTACAATGCATCTGATCTCAGACGTGCTATAAGAAAGGGTTGTGGTTCCTTACAATGCATCTGATCTCAGACGTGCTATTAGAGAGGGTTGTGGTTCCTTACAATGCATCTGATCTCAGGCGTGCTATTAGAGAGGGTTGGGGTTCCTTACAACGCATCTGATCTCAGGCGCGCTATTAGAGAGGGTTGGGGTTCCTTACAATGCATCCGATTTCAGGCGCGCTATTAGAGAGGGTTGGGTTTCCTTACAATGCATCCGATCTCAGACGCTCTGTTAGAGAGGGTTGGGGTTCCTTACAATTCATCCGATCTCAGACACGCTATTAGAGAGAGTTGGGGGTTCTGCAGAATTTCACAATATAATTATAGGGTTTCTTAACCAAAAAAAGGTTGAAAACCACTGGTCTAAGAGGTCTAACCAAATCTGCCTAGTGCAGCGTGACTGTCTTGTCTTGTCCCATACAGGGCAGCTGTTAACCCATGACATCTAGTCCAGGTTTCCTAAACTCATTGAAATCATGATATATATTGACTGAGGAAAGATAAAATCCCTTTGTGCTGCAATAGAGAACACCCTTAACAGAGTAAAATTAACATTTTATTGAATCAACAATTAAGAAATGAAGTGTTTGGGATTTGGAACAACGACGCAGAAACAAGAAAAGTAAAAACAATTAAAATGGAGGTAGGCGTATATGCGTCAGGACGCTACCTTATATGTTGTACACCACGAGTACTGTATGTCTCTTATACGTATATCCTTGAATTTACAGGTGGATGGACAATTATTAAAGCAGGAAGCGTGCCTTGGTGACCTGTGTTACTTATAGCAGTTAATTCAGCCCCTCTATAACATCCCACTGTTAGTAACAGGGATGATATATGAGAGCTGTACAGACAAGACGTTCAGTTGGCTTGTGCCTTCTTGTGAAGAGCACTTTCTTCCCCCAAAATAGTGGGTAGGTTCCTAATGTTAGGACCCACCACCAAACAGATATATTATTGACCCATTTAATTGGATAACAGTGTATCTTTTGACTTAAACTAGCCCCTCTATAACATCCCACTAATAGTATGAGGGATGATATATTAGAGCTGTACATGGACAACATTAGGTTGGCTGATGCCTATTTGTGGAAAGAACTTTTTTGCAAAATCGTGGGTAGGTTCCTAATGTTAGGAACCCCACCAGCAAACAGATATTCTTAGCCTGTTTGGTTGGGTAACAGTATATATAGACTGAAAAATGTATCACAGTATAGGCATTGAAAGCACTACATTTGCTCTATATACTATTACTCAAAGTGTAACATAAGATGCGTTCTATAGTAAATGCGGGCACGTGCGCCTGTACGACCGTGTGTGCACGTGACGCACACTTTTTGTGTGTATGGTCCGTGCTGCCGGGAGCAACAGGTTGTATGTGTGTGTGTGTGTATGTGTGTATGTGTATGTGTGTATATGTGTATATGTGTAATTTATTATATATTTTTAAAATAAAAAACACACATACATATACACACATACATATACACACATACACACACATACATACACACACATACATACACAAGCGGTAGCGGCGCAAAAACTTTCTTTTTGAGTCTTCCCCGCTATCGCCTGGCTCCACGCTCACTGCCGTGCGTGCATGCGGCCCTAGCATACAATGGCTGCCTAACCACTATATTACGGGCCTAAGCGCTCCGACCTCCACCGCCCGCGCCTCTCCGATGAGCCTACGTCACCCGGAAGTGACGTCAGACGTACCCGACGTACGTTTCCCCTTGTTAGCTTCATCGGGGTGGGTTACGTAGTGACAGCCTACGTTCTTTATACTGGTCAGTCGTCGAGGATACTGAATATAGCCTAACGCCTGGATAGGAGTAATGCAATGCAGAAACTCTCTCATTTCCCAGAACACCTTAAACAGAGCAATTAACAAAACACCTTTTATTATGTTTTCATTTTCATTCTCCCCCACATGCTCCCCTCATCTCCAACTACTCCCCTTCTCTCTTCCTACCCTCTACACTCACTTCTCTCACTCCTCCTTCTCTCTTACTCCCTCTCCCCATCTTCTCTCACCCCTCCCCTCTCTCACTCTTCCCTTCCTCCTCTTACTCCCCCTCTTACCCACTCGACCCTCCCCTCTCTCACCCCCACTCTCCCTTCTCTCACTCTTTCCCTTCCTCCTCTGTGGAATTTAGGGTTAAGATTGCCGGGGCGGGCCTCCTCCAGCACCGGTTAAGGCACCACATGCCCCTCTCCACTGGAGGCAGAGTGGACCCAGCAGAACTGCCGAATCGGTGTTCTGGCTTGTTTCGGACCACTCTAGCCCAAGACTAGTAGAAGGTCAGGTTATTGAAAAATAACGCAATGTTATCATACAGTAAAGTGACGTTAAGCTTATACAAATAATAACAGGTACTCCTCTTCCTTAATGTTACTTTTATGTCTAAAGCGCTTATTCCCATGATCTGTTATTTATATTATCTGTTATTTATTTGATTACCATGTGTATTACTACTGTGAAGCGCTATGTACATTAATGGCGCTATATAAATAAAGACATACAATACAATACAAATGAGATGAGGTTTGCTTTTGCATATAATTAGCTTTGAGGATACCATGTTAAGTCAGGGAACGTAATGTCTGTTCCTATGTTATGTAACAACCCAAATGTTACTGAGCTTTGTGGATCTCACCTTCCGTTTGCCTCTATTTTACCCTTTTGTGTCATTTTGGGATGGATTTCTTGGGCACACAAATGGGCACATATGGGATTTGTTGGGCACACATATCATAATTAAGAATATTATTATTAGGTTGGGTTATCACTCTTCTACCTGTATTCTGCAGCAATAAAATGAGCTTAGGACAGTGTAAACCTCTCTGGCTAATTTTTACCAGATGCTAATGCCTTGTGTCAAATAGCAGATGCAAGTTTAGCAGCTATTTTGCATATGTCACTTCCACTACAAAATACATTCACATGTAACATTTGCATTGTGACTCAGTTAAAGTGACAGATGTTTCCCCCGATGTGGAACATATTAGTAGTCTTTTGCCCCAATGTGCATGA
>NW_027454792.1:0-59605 GCF_040206685.1 Ascaphus truei
TGGGCGAGGATGGGGGGGGCCGAAAGAAAGGAATTGGGGGGGGGGGCCGAAAGAAAGGAATTGAAGGAATTGGGGGGGGGGGGGGGGAAGGAATTGGGGGGGGCAAAGGAATTGGGGGGGGGGCAAAGGAATTGGGGGGGCGAAAGAAAGGAATTGGGGGGGGCGAAAGAAAGGAATTGGGGGGGGGCGAAAGAAAGGAATGGGGGGGGCGAAAGAAAGGAATGGGGGGGGGGCGAAAGAAAGGAATTGGGGGGGGCGAAAGAAAGGAATGGGGGGGGCGAAAGAAAGGAATTGGGGGGGGCGCGAAAGAAAGGAATTGGGGGGGGGGCGAAAGAAAGGAATTGGGGGGGGGGCGAAAGAAAGGAATTGGGGGGGGGCGAAAGAAAGGAATTGGGGGGGGGGGCGAAAGAAAGGAATTGGGGGGGGCGAAAGAAAGAAATTGGGGGGGGGGCGAAAGAAAGGAATTGGGGGGGGCGAAAGAAAGGAATGGGGGGGGGCGAAAGAAAGGAATTGGGGGGGGCGCGAAAGAAAGGAATTGGGGGGGGGGCGAAAGAAAGGAATTGGGGGGGGGGCGAAAGAAAGGAATTGGGGGGGGCGAAAGAAAGGAATTGGGGGGGGGGGCGAAAGAAAGGAATTGGGGGGGGGGCGAAAGAAAGGAATTGGGGGGGGGCGAAAGAAAGGAATTGGGGGGGGGGGGCGAAAGAAAGGAATTGGGGGGGCGAAAGAAAGGAATTGGGGGGGGGGCGAAAGAAAGGAATGGGGGGGGGCGAAAGAAAGGAATGGGGGGGGGGCGAAAGAAAGGAATGGGGGGGGGCGAAAGAAAGGAATGGGGGGGGCGAAAGAAAGGAATGGGGGGGGGGAAGAAAGGAATGGGGGGGGCGAAAGAAAGGAATTGGGGGGGGGCGAAAGAAAGGAATTGGGGGGGGGGCGAAAGAAAGGAATTGGGGGGGGGGGCGAAAGAAAGGAATTGGGGGGGGGGCGAAAGAAAGGAATTGGGGGGGGGCGAAAGAAAGGAATTGGGGGGGGCGAAAGAAAGGAATTGGGGGGGGGGCGAAAGAAAGGAATTGGGGGGGGCGAAAGAAAGGAATTGGGGGGGTGCGAAAGAAAGGAATTGGGGGGGGGCGAAAGAAAGGAATTGGGGGGGGGGCGAAAGAAAGGAATTGGGGGGGGGCGAAAGAAAGGAATTGGGGGGGGGCGAAAGAAAGGAATTGGGGGGGGGGCGAAAGAAAGGAATTGGGGGGGGGGGGCGAAAGAAAGGAATTGGGGGGGGCGAAGAAAGGAATTGGGGGGGGCGAAAGAAAGGAATTGGGGGGGGGGAGAAAGAAGGGGAATTGGGGGGGGAGAAAGAAGGGGAATTGGGGGGGGGAAGAAAGAAGGGGAATTGGGGGGGGAGAAAGAAGGGGAATTGGGGGGGGAGAAGGGGAATTGGGGGGGGGGGGAGAAGGGGAATTGGGGGGGTGGAGAAAGAAGGGGAATTGGGGCAGGGAGAAAGAAGGGGAATGTGGGGGTGGAAGGGGAATGGGGGGGGTGAGGAAGGGGAATGGGGGGTGGAAGGGGAATGGGGGGTGGAAGGGGAATGGGGGGGGAGGGGAATTGGGGGAAGGGGAATTGGGGGGGAAGAGGGGAATTGGGGGGGAAGGGGAATTGGGGGGGAGAAGGGGAATTGGGGGGGAGGAGAGGAATTGGGGGTAGGGGAATTGGGGGGGGAGGAGGGGAATTGAGGGGGGAGAAGGGGAATAGGGGGGGGAGAATAGGTGGGAGGGTGGGGGGAATAGGGAGGGGAGGGGGGAATAGAGAGGGGAGGGAGGGTGGAATAGGGAGGGAGGGGGGAATAGGGAGGGGAGGGGGCAATAGGGAGGGGAGGGGGCAATAGGGAGGGGAGGGAGGGGGCAATAGGGAGGGGAGGGAGGGGGGAATAGGGAGGGGAGGGAGGGGGGAATAGGGAGGGGAGGGGAGGGGGGAATAGGGAGGGGAGGGGAGGGGGGAATAGGGAGGGGAGGGGAGGGGGGAATAGGGAGGGGAGGGGAGGGGGGAATAGGGAGGGGAGGGGAGGGGGGAATAGGGATGGGAGGGAGGGGGGAATAGGGATGGGAGGGAGGGGGGAATAGGGATGGGAGGGAGGGGGGAATAGGGATGGGAGGAGGGGGGAATAGGGATGGGAGGGGGGAATAGGGGAGGGAGGGGGGAATAGGGAGGGAGGGGGGAATAGGGATGGGGGAATAGGGAGGGGAGGGGGAATAGGGAGGGGAGGGGGAATAGGGAGGGGAGGGAGGGGGGGATAATAGGGAGGGGAGGGGGGGGATAATAGGGAGGGGAGGGAGGGGGGGATAATAGGGAGGGGAGGGAGGGGGGGATAATAGGGAGGGGGGGATAATAGGGAGGGGAGGGAGGGGGGAATAGGGAGGGGAGGGAGGGGGGAATAGGGAGGGGAGGGAGCGGGGAATAGGGAGGGAGGGAGGGGGGAATAGGGAGGGGAGGGAGGGGAGAATAGGGATGGGAGGGAGGGGGGAATAGGGAGGGAGGGGGGGAATAGGGATGGGGGGGGGGGGAATAGGGATGGGAGGGAGGGGGAATAGGGATGGGAGGGAGGGGGGAATAGGGAGGGGAGGGGGGGGAATAGGGCGGGAGGGGGGAATAGGGATGGGAGGGGGGAAATAGGGAGGGGGGAATAGGGAGGGGATAATAGAGAGGGGAGGGAAGGGGGAATAGGGAGGGAGGGAGGGGGAATAGGGATGGGAGGGGGGGGGAAATAGGGAGGGGAGGGAGGGGGAATAGGAAGGGAGGGGGGGGAATAGGGAGGGGGGGATAGGGAGGGGAGGGAGGGGGGGATTAGGGTGGGAGGGGGATAGGGAGGGGAGGGAGGGGGGAATAGGGAGGGAGGGGAGGGGGGAATAGGGAGGATGGGGGGGGAATAGGGAGGATGGGGGGGGAAGGGTGGATGGGGGGAGGAATAGGGTGGGGAGGGAGGGGGGAATAGTGAGGGATGGGGGGGGGAATAGGGAGGGAGGGGGGGGAATAGGGAGGGAGGGGGGGAATAGGGAGGGGGAATAGGGAGGGGAGGGAGGGGGGAATAGGGAGGGAGGGGGGGGGAATAGGGAGGGAGGGGGGGGAATAGGGAGGGGAGGGAGGGCCAATACTATATACACTGCACTGGATGCACTGCCGGCTCCTATACATATATAGGCGTCCCAGGCTCTCACCTTCTGGCCGGTATTGCGCTGCAATGGTCACTGTCTGTCCTGCGCGTTTCAGCGCCGCTGCTGCCTGCTCGTGTGTCGCGCTGCGAAGATTCACACCGTTAACCTGCCACGGGAGAAAGCGTCCAATAAGAAAGCAGCGCAACCCGCGACAGCGCAGTTCCAATGAGGGGGTTCTTATAACAGAGGGGGTTTTAAAATGGGGTTCTTATAACGGGGGGGCTCTGTTCTTATAACAGGGGGGGTTCTTATAACACAGGGGGGTTCTTATAACACGGGGGTTCTTATAACAGGGGGGTTCTTATAACAGGGGGGTTCTTATAACAGGGGGGGTTCTTATAACGGGGGTTCTTATAACAGGGGGGGTTCTTAAGGCCGTCATTTTATTGGGGACTTTGTATGGGAAACGGGGGAGAACGTCATGAGGGAGCACACATCGGTATAAGGAGGGGGGCACATCGGTATAAGGAGGGGGTGCACATCGGTATAAGGAGGGGGCACATCCGTATAAGGAGGGGGTGCACATCGGTATAAGGAGGGGGTGCACATCGGTATAAGGAGGGGGTGCACATCGGTATAAGGAGGGGGGCACATCGGTATAAGGAGGGGGTGCACATCGGTATAAGGAGGGGATGCACATCGATATAAGGAGGGGGTGCACATCGGTATAAGGAGGGGGTACACATCGGTATAAGGAGGGTTGCACATCAGTATAAAGTGGGGGTGCACATCGGTATAAGGAGGGGTGCACATCGGTATAAGGAGGGGGTGCACATCGGTATAAAGTGGGGGTGCACATCGGTATAAGGAGGGGTGCACATCGGTATAAGGAGGGGGTGCACATCCGTATAAGGAGGGGGTGTACATCGGTATAAGGAGGGGGTGCACATCGTATAAGGAGGGGTGCATATCAGTATAAAGTGGGGGTGCACATCGGTATAAGGAGGGGGTGCACATCGGTATAAGGAAGGGGGCACATCGGTATAAAGTGGGGGTGCACATCGGTATAAGGAGGGGGGGCACAACGGTATAAGGAGGGGGGCACATCGGTATAAGGAGGGGTGCACATCAGTATAAAGTGGGGGTGCACATCGGTATAAGGAGGGGGTGCACATCGGTATAAGGAGGGGGGCACATCGGTATAAGGAGGGGGTGCACATCGGTATAAGGAGGGGGTGCACATCGGTATAAGGAGGGGGTGCACATCGGTATAAGGAGGAGGGCACATCGGTATAAGGAGGGGGGCACATCGGTATAAGGAGGGGGGCACATCTGTATAAGGAGGGGTGCACATCAGTATAAAGTGGGGGTGCACATCGGTATAAGGAGGGGGGCACATCGGTATAAGGAGGGGGTGCACATCGGTATAAGGAGGGGGGCACATCTGTATAAAGTGCGGGTGCACATCTGTATAAGGAGGGGGGCACATCGGTATAAGGAGGGGGTGCACATCGGTATAAGGAGGGGGTGCACATCGGTATAAGGAGGGGGTGCACATCGGTATAAGGAGGGGGTACACATCGGTATAAGGAGGGGGGCACATCGGTATAAGGAGGGGTGCACATCTGTATAAAGTGGGGGTGCACATCGGTATAAGGAGGGGGGTGCACATCGGTATAAGGAGGGGGTGCACATCGGTATAAGGAGGGGGGCACATCGGTATAAGGAGGGGGTGCACATCGGTATAAGGAGGGGATGCACATCGATATAAGGAGGGGGTGCACATCGGTATAAGGAGGGGGTACACATCGGTATAAGGAGGGTTGCACATCAGTATAAAGTGGGGGTGCACATCGGTATAAGGAGGGGTGCACATCGGTATAAGGAGGGGGTGCACATCGGTATAAAGTGGGGGTGCACATCGGTATAAGGAGGGGTGCACATCGGTATAAGGAGGGGGTGCACATCCGTATAAGGAGGGGGTGCACATCCGTATAAGGAGGGGGTGTACATCGGTATAAGGAGGGGGTGCACATCGGTATAAGGAGGGGTGCACATCAGTATAAAGTGGGGGTGCACATCGGTATAAGGAGGGGGTGCACATCGGTATAAGGAAGGGGGCACATCGGTATAAAGTGGGGGTGCACATCGGTATAAGGAGGGGGGGGCACAACGGTATAAGGAGGGGGGCACATCGGTATAAGGAGGGGGGGCACAACGGTATAAGGAGGGGGGCACATCGGTATAAGGAGGGGTGCACATCAGTATAAAGTGGGGGTGCACATCGGTATAAGGAGGGGGTGCACATCGGTATAAGGAGGGGGTGCACATCGGTATAAGGAGGGGGGCACATCGGTATAAGGAGGGGGTGCACATCGGTATAAGGAGGGGATGCACATCGATATAAGGAGGGGGTGCACATCGGTATAAGGAGGGGGTACACATCGGTATAAGGAGGGGGGCACATCGGTATAAGGAGGGGTGCACATCTGTATAAAGTGGGGGTGCACATCGGTATAAGGAGGGGGTGCACATCGGTATAAGGAGGGGGTGCACATCGGTATAAGGAGGAGGGCACATCGGTATAAGGAGGGGGGCACATCGGTATAAGGAGGGGGGCACATCTGTATAAGGAGGGGTGCACATCAGTATAAAGTGGGGGTGCACATCGGTATAAGGAGGGGGCACATCGGTATAAGGAGGGGGTGCACATCGGTATAAGGAGGGGGGCACATCTGTATAAAGTGCGGGTGCACATCTGTATAAGGAGGGGGGCACATCGGTATAAGGAGGGGGTGCACATCGGTATAAGGAGGGGGTGCACATCGGTATAAGGAGGGGGTGCACATCGGTATAAGGAGGGGGTACACATCGGTATAAGGAGGGGGGCACATCGGTATAAGGAGGGGTGCACATCTGTATAAAGTGGGGGTGCACATCGGTATAAGGAGGGGGTGCACATCGGTATAAGGAGGGGGTGCACATCGGTATAAGGAGGGGGGCACATCGGTATAAGGAGGGGGTGCACATCGGTATAAGGAGGGGATGCACATCGATATAAGGAGGGGGTGCACATCGGTATAAGGAGGGGGTACACATCGGTATAAGGAGGGTTGCACATCAGTATAAAGTGGGGGTGCACATCGGTATAAGGAGGGGTGCACATCGGTATAAGGAGGGGGTGCACATCGGTATAAAGTGGGGGGTGCACATCGGTATAAGGAGGGGTGCACATCGGTATAAGGAGGGGGTGCACATCCGTATAAGGAGGGGGTGCACATCCGTATAAGGAGGGGGTGTACATCGGTATAAGGAGGGGGTGCACATCGGTATAAGGAGGGGTGCACATCAGTATAAAGTGGGGGTGCACATCGGTATAAGGAGGGGGTGCACATCGGTATAAGGAAGGGGGCACATCGGTATAAAGTGGGGGTGCACATCGGTATAAGGAGGGGGGGGCACAACGGTATAAGGAGGGGGGCACATCGGTATAAGGAGGGGGGGCACAACGGTATAAGGAGGGGGGCACATCGGTATAAGGAGGGGTGCACATCAGTATAAAGTGGGGGTGCACATCGGTATAAGGAGGGGGTGCACATCGGTATAAGGAGGGGGTGCACATCGGTATAAGGAGGGGGGCACATCGGTATAAGGAGGGGGTGCACATCGGTATAAGGAGGGGATGCACATCGATATAAGGAGGGGGTGCACATCGGTATAAGGAGGGGGTACACATCGGTATAAGGAGGGTTGCACATCAGTATAAAGTGGGGGTGCACATCGGTATAAGGAGGGGGTGCACATCGGTATAAGGAGGGGGGCACATCTGTATAAAGTGGGGGTGCACATCTGTATAAGGAGGGGGGCACATCGGTATAAGGAGGGGGTGCACATCGGTATAAGGAGGGGGTGCACATCGGTATAAGGAGGGGGTGCACATCGGTATAAGGAGGGGGTGCACATCGGTATAAGGAGGGGGGCACATCGGTATAAGGAGGGGTGCACATCTGTATAAAGTGGGGGTGCACATCGGTATAAGGAGGGGGTGCACATCGGTATAAGGAGGGGGGCACATCGGTATAAGGGGGGCACCGCTGTATAATGAGGGGGGCACCGCTGTATAATGAGGGGGGGCACCGCTGTATAATGAGGGGGAGCGCCGCTGTATAATGAGAGGGAGCGCCGCTGTATAATGAGGGGGAGCGCCGCTGTATAATGAGGGGGGGCGCCGCTGTATATTGAGGGGGGCACCGCTGTATAATGAGGGGGAGCGCCGCTGTATGATGAGGGGGGGCACCGCTGTATGATGAGGGGGGCACCGCTGTATAATGAGGGGAGCGCCGCTGTATAATGAGGGGGAGCGCCGCTGTATAATGAGGGGGAGCGCCGGTGTATAATGAGGGGGGCCACGCTGTATGATGAGGGGGGGCACCGCTGTATAATGAGGGGGGAGCACCGCTGTATAATGAGGGGGGAGCACCGCTGTATAATGAGGGGGGGCACCGCTGTATAATGAGGGGGGCACCGCTGTATAAGGAGGGGGAGCGCCGCTGTATGATGAGGGGGACACCGCTGTATAATGAGGGGGGCACCGCTGTATAATGAGGGGGGAGCACCGCTGTATAATGAGGGGGGAGCACCGCTGTATAATGAGGGGGGCACCGCTGTATAAGGAGGGGGGGCACCGCTGTATAATGAGGGGGGGCGCCGCTGTATAATGAGGGGGGCGCCGCTGTATAATGAGGGGGGCGCCGCTGTATAATGAGGGGGGAGCACCGCTGTATAATGAGGGGGGGCGCCGCTGTATAATGAGGGGGGGGCGCCGCTGTATAATGAGGGGGAGGCGCCGCTGTATAATGAGGGGGGGCGCCGCTGTATAATGAGGGAGGGGGGGCGCCGCTGTATAATGAGGGAGGGGGGGCGCCGCTGTATAATGAGGGAGGCGCCGCTGTATAATGAGGGGGAGCGCCGCTGTATGATGAGGGGGAGCGCCGCTGTATAATGAGGGGGGGCCGCTGTATAATGAGAGGGGGCGCCGCTGTATAATGAGGGGGGGCGCCGCTGTATAATGAGGGGGGGGCGCCGCTGTATAATGAGGGGGGCGCCGCTGTATAATGAGGGGGGCGCCGCTGTATAATGAGGTCCCAGGTGTGGGGTTAAGCGGGGCAGTAAGGTCCCAGCTGTAGGGTTAAGCGGGGCAGTAAGGTCCAGGTGTGGGATTAAGCGGGGCAGTAAGGTCCCGGGTGGGGGGTTAAGCGGGGCAGTAAGGTCCCAGCTGTGGGTTAAGCGGGGCAGTAAGGTCCCGGGTGTGGGGTTAAGCGGGGCAGTAAGGCCCCAGCTGTGGGGTTAAGCGGGGCAGTAAGGTCCCGGGTGTGGGGTTAAGCGGGGCAGTAAGGTCCAGGTGGGGGGTTAAGCAGGGCAGTAAGGTCCCAGCTGTGGGGTTAAGCGGGGCAGTAAGGTCCCAGCTGTGGGGTTAAGCGGGGCAGTAAGGTCCCAGGTGTGGGGTTAAGCGGGGCAGGAAGGTCCCAGCTCTGGGGTTAAGCGGGGCAGTAAGGTCCCGGGTGTGGGGTTAAGCGGGGCAGTAAGGTCCCAGCTGTGGGGTTAAGCGGGTCAGTAAGGTCCCAGGTGTGGGGTTAAGCAGGGCAATAAGGTCCCAGCTGTGGGGTTAAGCGGGGCAGTAAGGTCCCAGCTGTGGGGTTAAGCGGGGCAGTAAGGTCCCAGGTGTGGGGTTAAGCGGGGCAGTAAGGTCCCAGCTGTGGGGTTAAGCGGGGCAGTAAGGTCCCAGGTGTGGGGTTAAGCGGGGCAGGAAGGTCCCAGCTGTGGGGTTAAGCGGGGCAGTAAGGTCCCAGGTGTGGGGTTAAGCGGGGCAGTAAGGTCCCGGCTGTGGGGTTAAGCAGGGCAGGAAGGTCCTGAGTGGGGGGTTAAGCGGGGCAGGAAGGTCCCGTGTGGGGGGTTAAGCGGGGCAGGAAGGTCCCAGCTGTGGGGTTAAGCGGGGCAGTAAGGTCCCAGGTGTGGGGTTAAGCGGGGCAGGAAGGTCCCAGCTGTGGGGTTAAGCGGGGCAGTAAGGTCCCAGGTGGGGGGTTAAGCGGGGCAGTAAGGTCCCAGCTGTGGGGTTAAGCGGGGCAGTAAGGTCCCAGGTGTGGGGTTAAGCGGGCAGGAAGGTCCCAGCTGTGGGGTTAAGCGGGGCAGTAAGGTCCCGGGTGTGGGGTTAAGCGGGGCAGTAAGGTCCCGGGTGTGAGGTTAAGCGGGGCAGTAAGGTCCCAGGTGTGGGGTTAAGCGGGGCAGTAAGGTCCCGGGTGTGAGGTTAAGCGGGGCAGTAAGGTCCCAGGTGTGGGGTTAAGCGGGGCAGTAAGGTCCCGGGTGTGGGGTTAAGCGGGGCAGGAAGGTCCCGGGTGTGGGGTTAAGCGGGGCAGTAAGGTCCCGGGTGTGGGGTTAAGCAGGACAGTAAGGTCCCAGGTGGGGGGTTAAGCGGGGCAGTAATGTCCCAGGTGGGGGGTTAAGCGGGGCAGTAAGGTCCCAGGTGTGGGGTTAAGCAGGGCAGTAAGGTCCCAGGTGTGGGGTTAAGCAGGGCAGTAAGGTCCCAGGTGTGGGGTTAAGCGGGGCAGTAAGGTCCCAGGTGTGGGGTTAAGCAGGGCAGTAAGGTCCCAGGTGGGGGGTTAAGCGGGGCAGTAAGGTCCCAGGTGGGGGGTTAAGCGGGGCAGTAAGGTCCCAGGTGTGGGGTTAAGCGGGGCAGTAAGGTCCCAGGTGTGGGGTTAAGCAGGGCAGTAAGGTCCCAGGTGTGGGGTTAAGCGGGGCAGTAAGGTCCCAGGTGGGGGGTTAAGCGGGGCAGTAAGGTCCCAGCTGTGGGGTTAAGCGGGGCAGGAAGGTCCCGGGTGTGGGGTTAAGCGGGGCAGGAAGGTCCCGGGTGGGGGGTTAAGCAGGGCAGGAAGGTCCCGGGTGGGGGGTTAAGCGGGGCAGTAAGGTCCCAGCTGTGGGGTTAAGCGGGGCAGTAAGGTCCCAGCTGTGGGGTTAAGCGGGGCAGTAAGGTCCCAGCTGTGGGGTTAAGCGGGGCAGTAAGGTCCCAGCTGTGGGGTTAAGCGGGGCAGTAAGGTCCCGGGTGTGGGGTTAAGCGGGCAGGAAGGTCCCAGCTGTGGGGTTAAGCGGGGCAGTAAGGTCCCGGGTGTGGGGTTAAGCGGGGCAGTAAGGTCCCGGGTGTGAGGTTAAGCGGGGCAGTAAGGTCCCAGGTGTGGGGTTAAGCGGGGCAGTAAGGTCCCGGGTGTGAGGTTAAGCGGGGCAGTAAGGTCCCAGGTGTGGGGTTAAGCGGGGCAGTAAGGTCCCAGGTGTGGGGTTAAGCGGGGCAGTAAGGTCCCGGGTGTGGGGTTAAGCGGGGCAGTAAGGTCCCGGGTGTGAGGTTAAGCGGGGCAGTAAGGTCCCGGGTGTGGGGTTAAGCGGGGCAGTAAGGTCCCGGGTGTGAGGTTAAGCGGGGCAGTAAGGTCCCGGGTGTGGGGTTAAGCAGGGCAGTAAGGTCCCAGGTGGGGGGTTAAGCGGGGCAGTAAGGTCCCAGGTGTGGGGTTAAGCAGGGCAGTAAGGTCCCAGGTGTGGGGTTAAGCGGGGCAGTAAGGTCCCAGGTGTGGGGTTAAGCGGGGCAGTAAGGTCCCAGCTGTGGGGTTAAGCGGGGCAGTAAGGTCCCGGGTGTGGGGTTAAGCGGGGCAGGAAGGTCCCAGCTGTGGGGTTAAGTGGGGCAGGAAGGTCCCGGGTGGGGGGTTAAGCGGGGCAGTAAGGTCCCGGGTGGGGGGTTAAGCGGGGCAGTAAGGTCCCAGGTGGGGGGTTAAGCGGGGCAGTAAGGTCCCAGATGTGGGGTTAAGCGGGGCAGTAAGGTCCCAGCTGTGGGGTTAAGCGGGGCAGGAAGGTCCCGGGTGTGGGGTTAAGCGGGGCAGTAAGGTCCCAGGTGTGGGGTTAAGCGGGGCAGGAAGGTCCCAGCTGTGGGGTTAAGTGGGGCAGGAAGGTCCCGGGTGAGGGGTTAAGCGGGGCAGTAAGGTCCCAGGTGTGGGGTTAAGCAGGGCAGTAAGGTCCCAGGTGGGGGGTTAAGCGGGGCAGTAAGGTCCCAGGTGGGGGGTTAAGCGGGGCAGTAAGGTCCCAGGTGTGGGGTTAAGCGGGGCAGTAAGGTCCCAGGTGTGGGGTTAAGCGGGGCAGTAAGGTCCCAGGTGGGGGGTTAAGCGGGGCAGTAAGGTCCCAGGTGGGGGGTTAAGCGGGGCAGTAAGGTCCCAGGTGTGGGGTTAAGCAGGGCAGTAAGGTCCCAGCTGTGGGGTTAAGCGGGGCAGGAAGGTCCCGGGTGTGGGGTTAAGCGGGGCAGTAAGGTCCCAGGTGTGGGGTTAAGCGGGGCAGGAAGGTCCCAGCTGTGGGGTTAAGTGGGGCAGGAAGGTCCCGGGTGGGGGGTTAAGCAGGGCAGTAAGGTCCCAGGTGGGGGGTTAAGCGGGGCAGTAAGGTCCCAGGTGGGGGGTTAAGCGGGGCAGTAAGGTCCCAGGTGTGGGGTTAAGCGGGGCAGTAAGGTCCCAGCTGTGGGGTTAAGCGGGGCAGGAAGGTCCCGGGTGTGGGGTTAAGCGGGGCAGTAAGGTCCCAGGTGTGGGGTTAAGCGGGGCAGGAAGGTCCCAGCTGTGGGGTTAAGTGGGGCAGGAAGGTCCCGGGTGAGGGGTTAAGCAGGGCAGTAAGGTCCCAGCTGTGGGGTTAAGCGGGGCAGTAAGGTCCCAGGTGTGGGGTTAAGTGGGGCAGGAAGGTCCCGGGTGGGGGGTTAAGCGGGGCAGTAAGGTCCCAGCTGTGGGGTTAAGTGGGGCAGGAAGGTCCCGGGTGGGGGGTTAAGCAGGGCAGTAAGGTCCCGGGTGTGGGGTTAAGCAGGGCAGTAAGGCACCTGCCGGACACTCACCGATAAGATCCGGTCGCCACGGCGCAGCTCCCCGCTCAGGTCTGCCGGACCCCCCGCCAGAATGAACGACACGAAGATCCCCTCCCCGTCCTCCCCCCCCACGATGTTAAAGCCGAGTCCTGTGGCGCCTTTGTGCAGAATGATTTTCCGAGGCTCCCTGGGGACACGACGAAAAGACATGTCTGACACCCAGAGCCCCTGGGGATGGGGGGAAGGAGAGAAGGAGGGGGGGGAGGAGAGAAAAGGAGGGGGGGAGGAGAGAGAAGGAGTGGGGGGGAAGAAGGGGAGGAGAAGGGGAGGAAGAACTCAAGCAGGCAAAGGAAATGTAATTCAACTAGGAGAAAGGCGCGAGGGAGGTGCAGAGCGCAGTGAGAGAGGTGCAGAGCGCAGTGAGAGAGAGGTGCAGAGCGCAGTATGAGAGAGGTGCAGAGCGCAGTGAGAGGTGCAGAGCGCAGTATGAGAGGTGCAGAGCGCAGTGAGAGAGGTGCAGAGCACAGTATGAGAGGTGCAGAGCGCGGTATGAGAGAGGTGCAGAGCGCAGTGAGAGAGGTGCAGAGCACAGTATGAGAGGTGCAGAGCGCGGTATGAGAGAGGTGCAGAGCGCAGTGAGAGAGGTGCAGAGCGCGGTATGAGATGTGCAGGGCGTAGTATGAGAGGTGCAGAGCACGGTATGAGAGGTGCAGAGCGCGGTATGAGAGAGGTGCAGAGCGCAGTGAGAGAGGTGCAGAGCGCGGTATGAGATGTGCAGGGCGCAGTATGAGAGGTGCAGAGCACGGTATGAGAGAGGTGCAGAGCGCAGTGAGAGAGGTGCAGAGCGCGGTATGAGATGTGCAGGGCGCAGTATGAGAGGTGCAGAGCGCGGTATGAGATGTGCAGAGCGCGGTATGAGATGTGCAGGGCGCAGTATGAGAGGTGCAGAGCACGGTATGAGAGGTGCAGAGCGCGGTATGAGAGAGGTGCAGAGCGCAGTATGAGAGGTGCAGAGCGCGGTATGAGATGTGCAGAGCACAGTATGAGAGGTGCAGAGCACGGTATGAGAGGTGCAGAGCGCAGTATGAGAGGTGCAGAGCGCGGTATGAGATGTGCAGAGCACAGTATGAGAGGTGCAGAGCGCGGTATGAGAGAGGTGCAGAGCGCGGTATGAGAGGTGCAGAGCACAGTATGAGAGGTGCAGAGCACGGTATGAGAGGTGCAGAGCGCGGTATGAGAGAGGTGCAGAGCGCAGTGAGAGATGTGCAGAGCGCGGTATGAGAGAGGTGCAGAGCGCGGTATGAGATGTGCAGGGCGCAGTATGAGAGGTGCAGAGCACAGTATGAGAGGTGCAGAGCACGGTATGAGAGGTGCAGAGCGCAGTATGAGAGGTGCAGAGCACGGTATGAGAGGTGCAGAGCACGGTATGAGAGGTGCAGAGCACGGTATGAGAGGTGCAGAGCGCGGTATGAGAGGTGCAGAGCACGGTATGAGAGGTGCAGAGCGCGGTATGAGAGGTGCAGAGCGCGGTATGAGAGGTGCAGAGCACGGTATGAGAGGTGCAGAGCACGGTATGAGAGGTGCAGAGCGCTGTGTGTCTGAGATGAGCTGGGAACTGGATACAGAAACTGCGGCTCTGCGTGGCCGGTCTGACTGGAAGCATCAAAGCAAATCACTGTCTAATTAAACCCTCTGACAAGTTTCTGGGCAGGTGCAGTCAGGGATTGTGACATCAGCAAGAGTCTCTGCCTCGCTCTGCGCCCCTACGTCTCGCTCTGCGCACCTGCGTCTCGCTCAGCGCCCCTGCGCCTCGCTCTGCGCCCCTACGTCTCGCTCTGCGCACCTGCAACCCTGTGCCTCGCTCTGCGCCTCGCTCAGCGCCCCTGCGTCTCGCTCTGCGCCCCTGTGCCTCGCTCTGCGCCCCTACGTCTCGCTCTGCGCACCTGCGTCTCGCTCAGCGCCCCTGCGCCTCGCTCTGCGCCCCTACGTCTCGCTCTGCGCACCTGCAACCCTGTGCCTCGCTCTGCGCCTCGCTCAGCGCCCCTGCGTCTCGCTCTGCGCCCCTGCGTCTCGCTCTGCGCCCCAGCGCCTCGATCTGCAACCCTGTGCCTCGCTCTGCGCCTCGCTCAGCACCCCTGCGTCTCGCTCTGCGCCCCTGTGCCTTGCTCTGCGCCTCGCTCAGCGCCCCTGCGTCTCGCTCTGCGTACCTGCGTCTCGCTCACCGCCCCTGCGTCTCGCTCTGCGTACCTGCGTCTCGCTCAGCACCCCTGCGCCTCGATCTGCAACCCTGTGCCTCGCTCTGCGCCCCTACGTCTCGCTCTGCGTACCTGCGTCTCGCTCAGCGCCCCTGCGCCTCGATCTGCAACCCTGTGCCTCGCTCTGTGCCTCGCTCAGCGCCCCTGCGTCTCGCTCAGCGCCCCTGCGTCTCGCTCTGCGCCTCGCTCTGCACCCCTGTGCCTCGCTCTGCGCCCCTGCACCTCGCTCTGCGCCCCTGCGTCTCGCTCTGCGCCCCAGCGCCTCGCTCTGTGCCTCGCTCTGCACCCCTGTGCCCCGCTCTGCGCCCCTGCGCCTCGCTCTGCGCCTCGCTCTGCGCCCCTGCGTCTCACTCTGCGCCCCAGCGTCTCGCTCTGTGCCTCGCTCTGCACCCCTGTGCCCCGCTCTGCGCCCCTGCGTCTCGCTCTGCACCCCTGCGCCTCGCTCTGCGCCCCTGCACCTCGCCCCTCTCTGCGCCCCTGCGCCTTGCTCTGTGCCCCTGCGTCTCGCTCTGCGCTTCGCTCTGCGCCCCTGCGTCTCGCTCTGCGCCCCTGCGCCTCGCTCTGCGCCCCTGCGTCTCGCTCTGCGCCTCGCTATGCGCCCCTGTGCCTCGCTCTGCGCCTCGCTCTGCGCCCCTGCGCCTCGCTCTGCGCCCCTGCGTCTCGCTCCGTGCCCCTCTCTGCGCCCCTGCGTCTCGCTCTGCGCCCCTGCGCCTCGGTCTGCGCCCCTGGGCCTAGCTCTGCGCCCCTGGGCCTCGCTCTGCGCCCCTGCGCCTCGCTCTGCGCCCCTGCGTCTCGCTCTGCGCCCCTGCGTCTCGCTCCGTGCCCCTGCGTCTCGCTCCGCGCCCCTGCGTGTCGCTCTGCGCCTCGGTCTGCGCCCCTGTGCCTCGCTCTGCGCCCCTGTGCCTCGCTCTGCGCCCCTGCGTCTCGCTCTGCGCCCCTGCGTCTCGCTCTGCACCCCTGCGTCTCGCTCTGCGCCCCTGTGCCTCGGTCTGCGCCCCTGCGCCTCGCTCTGCGCCCCTCTCTGCGCCCCTGCGTCTCGCTCTGCGCCCCTCTCTGCGCCCCTGCGTCTCGCTCTGCGCCCCTCTCTGCGCCCCTGTGCCTCGCTCTGCGCCCCTGTGCCTCGCTCTGCGCCCCTGCGTCTCGCTCTGCACCCCTGCGTCTCGCTCTGCGCCCCTGCGCCTCGGTCTGCGTCCCTGCGCCTCGCTCTGCGCCCCTCTCTGCGCCCCTGCGTCTCGCTCTGCGCTCCTCTCTGCGCCCCTGCGTCTCGCTCTGCGCCCCTCTCTGCGCCCCTGCGTCTCGCTATGCGCCCCTCTCTGCGCCCCTGCGTCTCGCTCTGCGCCCCTCTCTGCGCCCCTGCGTCTTGCTCTGCGCCCCTGGGCCTCGCTCTGCGCCCCTGGGCCTCGGTCTGCGCCACTGTGCCTCGCTCTGCGCCCCTGCGTCTCGCTCTGCACCCCTCTCTGCGCCCCTCTCTGCGCCCCTGCGTCTCGCTCTGCGCCCCTCTCTGCGCCCCTGCGTCTCGCTCTGCGCCCCTCTCTGCGCCCCTCTCTGCGCCCCTGCGTCTCGCTCTGCGCCCCTGGGCCTCGCTCTGCTCCCCTGCGTCTCGCTCTGCGCCCCTGGGCCTCGCTCTGCGCCCCTGCACCTCGCTCTGCACCCTTGCGCCTCGCTCTGCGCCCCTGCGCCTCGCTCTGCGCCTCGCTCTGCGCCCCTGCGCCTCGCTCTGCGCCCCTGCATCTCGCTCTGCGCCCCTGCGCCTCGCTCTGCGCCCCTGCGCCTCGCTCTGCGCCCCTGCGTCTCGCTCTGCGACCCTCTCTGCGCCCCTGCGTCTCGCTCTGCGCCCCTGGGCCTCGCTCTGCGCCCCTGCGTCTCGCTCTGCGCCCCTGCGTCTCGCTCTGCGCCCCTGGGCCTCGCTCTGCGCCCCTGCGCCTCGCTCTGCGCCCCTGCGCCTCGCTCTGCGCCTCGCTCTGCGCCCCTGCGCCCCTGCGCCTCGCTCTGCGCCCCTGCGTCTCGCTCTGCGCCCCTGCGCCTCGCTCTGCGCCCCTGCGCCTCGCTCTGCGCCCCTGCGCCTCGCTCTGCGCCCCTGCGCCTCGCTCTGCACCCCTGCGTCTCGCTCTGCGCCTCGCTCTGCGCCCCTGCGTCTCGCTCTGCGCCCCTGCGCCTCGCTCTGCGCCCCTGCGCCTCGCTCTGCGCCCCTGCGTCTCGCTCTGCGCCTCGCTCTGCGCCCCTGCGTCTCGCTCTGCGCCCCTGCGTCTCGCTCTGCGCCTCACTCTGGCCCCTCTCTGCGCCCCAGTGCCTCGCTCTGCGCCCCTGCACCTCGCCCCTCTCTGCGCCCCTGCGTCTCGCTCTGCGCCCCTGCGTCTCACTCTGCGCCCCTCTCTGCGCCACCTGCGTATCGCTCTGCGCCCCTGGGCCTCGCTCTGCGCCCCTGCGCCTCGCTCTGCGCCCCTGCGCCTCGCTCTGCACCCCTGCGCCTCGCTCTGCCCCCCTGCGTCTCACTCTGCGCCCCTGCGCCTCGCTCTGCGCCCCTGCGTCTCGCTCTGCGCCCCTGCGTCTCGCTCTGCGCCCCTCTCTGCGCCCCTGCGTCTCGCTCTGCGCCCCTCTCTGCGCCCCTGCGTCTCGCTATGCGCCCCTGTGCCTCGCTCTGCGCCTCGCTCTGCGCCCCTGCGCCTCGCTCTGCGCCCCTGCGTCTCGCTCCGTGCCCCTCTCTGCGCCCCTGCGTCTCGCTCTGCGCCCCTGCGCCTCGGTCTGCGCCCCTGGGCCTAGCTCTGCGCCCCTGGGCCTCGCTCTGCGCCCCTGCGCCTCGCTCTGCGCCCCTGCGTCTCGCTCTGCGCCCCTGCGTCTCGCTCCGTGCCCCTGCGTCTCGCTCCGCGCCCCTGCGTGTCGCTCTGCGCCTCGGTCTGCGCCCCTGTGCCTCGCTCTGCGCCCCTGTGCCTCGCTCTGCGCCCCTGCGTCTCGCTCTGCGCCCCTGCGTCTCGCTCTGCACCCCTGCGTCTCGCTCTGCGCCCCTGTGCCTCGGTCTGCGCCCCTGCGCCTCGCTCTGCGCCCCTCTCTGCGCCCCTGCGTCTCGCTCTGCGCCCCTCTCTGCGCCCCTGCGTCTCGCTCTGCGCCCCTCTCTGCGCCCCTGTGCCTCGCTCTGCGCCCCTGTGCCTCGCTCTGCGCCCCTGCGTCTCGCTCTGCACCCCTGCGTCTCGCTCTGCGCCCCTGCGCCTCGGTCTGCGTCCCTGCGCCTCGCTCTGCGCCCCTCTCTGCGCCCCTGCGTCTCGCTCTGCGCTCCTCTCTGCGCCCCTGCGTCTCGCTCTGCGCCCCTCTCTGCGCCCCTGCGTCTCGCTATGCGCCCCTCTCTGCGCCCCTGCGTCTCGCTCTGCGCCCCTCTCTGCGCCCCTGCGTCTTGCTCTGCGCCCCTGGGCCTCGCTCTGCGCCCCTGGGCCTCGGTCTGCGCCACTGTGCCTCGCTCTGCGCCCCTGCGTCTCGCTCTGCACCCCTCTCTGCGCCCCTCTCTGCGCCCCTGCGTCTCGCTCTGCGCCCCTCTCTGCGCCCCTGCGTCTCGCTCTGCGCCCCTCTCTGCGCCCCTCTCTGCGCCCCTGCGTCTCGCTCTGCGCCCCTGGGCCTCGCTCTGCTCCCCTGCGTCTCGCTCTGCGCCCCTGGGCCTCGCTCTGCGCCCCTGCACCTCGCTCTGCACCCTTGCGCCTCGCTCTGCGCCCCTGCGCCTCGCTCTGCGCCTCGCTCTGCGCCCCTGCGCCTCGCTCTGCGCCCCTGCATCTCGCTCTGCGCCCCTGCGCCTCGCTCTGCGCCCCTGCGCCTCGCTCTGCGCCCCTGCGTCTCGCTCTGCGACCCTCTCTGCGCCCCTGCGTCTCGCTCTGCGCCCCTGGGCCTCGCTCTGCGCCCCTGCGTCTCGCTCTGCGCCCCTGCGTCTCGCTCTGCGCCCCTGGGCCTCGCTCTGCGCCCCTGCGCCTCGCTCTGCGCCCCTGCGCCTCGCTCTGCGCCTCGCTCTGCGCCCCTGCGCCCCTGCGCCTCGCTCTGCGCCCCTGCGTCTCGCTCTGCGCCCCTGCGCCTCGCTCTGCGCCCCTGCGCCTCGCTCTGCGCCCCTGCGCCTCGCTCTGCGCCCCTGCGCCTCGCTCTGCACCCCTGCGTCTCGCTCTGCGCCTCGCTCTGCGCCCCTGCGTCTCGCTCTGCGCCCCTGCGCCTCGCTCTGCGCCCCTGCGCCTCGCTCTGCGCCCCTGCGTCTCGCTCTGCGCCTCGCTCTGCGCCCCTGCGTCTCGCTCTGCGCCCCTGCGTCTCGCTCTGCGCCTCACTCTGGCCCCTCTCTGCGCCCCAGTGCCTCGCTCTGCGCCCCTGCACCTCGCCCCTCTCTGCGCCCCTGCGTCTCGCTCTGCGCCCCTGCGTCTCACTCTGCGCCCCTCTCTGCGCCACCTGCGTATCGCTCTGCGCCCCTGGGCCTCGCTCTGCGCCCCTGCGCCTCGCTCTGCGCCCCTGCGCCTCGCTCTGCACCCCTGCGCCTCGCTCTGCCCCCCTGCGTCTCACTCTGCGCCCCTGCGCCTCGCTCTGCGCCCCTGCGTCTCGCTCTGCGCCCCTGCGTCTCGCTCTGCGCCCCTCTCTGCGCCCCTGCGTCTCGCTCTGCGCCCCTCTCTGCGCCCCTGCGTCTCGCTCTGCGCCCCTGGGCCTCGCTCTGCGCCCCTGGGCCTCGCTCTGTGCCCCTGCGCCTCGCTCTGCGCCCCTGCGCCTCGCTCTGCGCCCCTGCACCTCACTCTGCGCCTTGCTATGCGCCCCTGCGCCTCGCTCTGCACCTCGCTCTGCGCCCCTGCGCCTCGCTCTGCGCCCCTGCGCCTCGCTCTGCGCCCCTGCGCCTCGCTCTGCGCCCCTGCGCCTCGCTCTGCGCCCCTGCGTCTCGCTCTGCGCCCCTGCGTCTCGCTCTGCGCCTCGCTCTGCGCCCCTGCGTCTCGCTCTGCGCCCCTGCGTCTCGCTCTGCGCCTCACTCTGGCCCCTCTCTGCGCCCCTGCGCCTCGCTCTGCACCTCGCTCTGCGCCTTGCTCTGCGCCCCTGCGCCTCGCTCTGCGCCCCTCTCTGCGCCCCTGCGTCTCGCTCTGCGCCCCTGCGTCTCGCTCTGCGCCCCTGTGCCCCGCTCTGCGCCCCTGCGCCTCGCTCTGCACCTCGCTCTGCGCCCCTGGGCCTCGCTCTGCGCCCCTCTCTGCGCCCCTGCGCCTCGCTCTGCGCCTCGGTCTGCGCCCCTGGGCCTCGCTCTGCGCCCCTGTGCCTCGCTCTGCACCCCTGCGCCTCGCTCTGCGCCCCTGCGTCTCGCTCTGCGCCCCTGCGCCCCTGTGCCTCGCTCTGCGCCCCTGCGCCTCGCTCTGCGCCCCTGCGTCTCGCTCTGCGCCTCGGTCTGCGCCCCTGCGTCTCGCTCTGCGCCCCTGCGTCTTGCTCTGCGCCTCGCTCTGCACCCCTGCGCCTCGCTTTGCGCCTCGCTCTGCGCCCCTGCACCTCGCTCTGCGCCCCTGCGTCTCGCTCTGCGCCTCGCTCTGCGCCCCTGCGCCTCGCTCTGCGCCCCTGCGCCTCGCTCTGCGCCCCTGCGCCTCGCTCTGCGCCTCGGTCTGCGCCCCTGCGCCTCGCTCTGCGCCTCGCTCTGCGCCTTGCTCTGCGCCCCTGCGTCTCGCTCTGCGCCTCGGTCTGCGCCCCTGTGCCTTGCTCTGCACCCTGCGCCTCGCTTTGCGCCCCTGCGCCTCGCTCTGCGCCCCTCTCTGCGCCCCTACCTCGCTTTGCGCCCCTGCGTCTCGCTCTGCGCCCCTGTGCCTCGCTTTGCGCCCCTGCGTCTCGCTCTGCGCCTCGCTCTGCGCCCCTGTGCCTCGCTCTGCACCCCTGCGCCTCGCTTTGCGCCTCGCTCTGCGCCCCTACCTCGCTCTGCGCCCCTGCGCCTCGCTCTGCGCCCCTACCTCGCTTTGCGCCCCTGCGCCTCGCTCTGCGCCTCGCTCTGCGCCCCTGCACCTCGCTCTGCGCCCCTGCACCTCGCTCTGCGCCCCTCTCTGCGTCTCTGCGCCTCACTCTGGCCTCGCTCTGCGCCCCTGCACCTCGCCCCTCTCTGCGCCCCTGCGCCTCGCTCTGCGCCCCGCTCTGCGCCCCTGCGCCTCGCTCTGCGCCCCTACCTCGCTTTGCGCCCTTGCGTCTCGCTCTGCGCCTCGCTCTGCGCCCCTGCGCCTCGCTCTGCACCCCTGCGCCTCGCTCTGCGCCCCTGCGTCTCGCTCTGCGCCCCTGTGCCTCGCTCTGCACCCCTGCGCCTCGCTCTGCGCCTCGCTCTGCGCCCCTGTGCCTCGCTCTGCACCCCTGCGCCTCGCTCTGCGCCCCTGCGTCTCGCTCTGCGCCTCGCTCTGCGCCCCTGTGCCTCGCTCTGCGCCCCTGCGCCTCGCCCCTGCGCCTCGCTCTGCGCCTCGCTCTGCGCCCCTACCTCGCTATGCGCCCCTGCGCCTCGCTCTGCGCCCCTACCTCGCTTTGCGCCCCTGCGTCTCGCTCTGCGCCTCGCTCTTGCCCCCTGCGCCTCGCTCTGCGCCCCTGCGCCTCGCTCTGCGCCTCGCTCTGCGCCCCTCGCTCTGCGCCCCTGCGCCTCTCTCTGCGCCCCTGCGCCTCGCTCTGCGCCCCTACCTCGCTTTGCGCCCCTGCGTCTCGCTCTGCGCCTCGCTCTGCGCCCCTGTGCCTCGCTCTGCACCCCTGCGCCTCGCTCTGCGCCTCGCTCTGCGCCCCTGTGCCTCGCTCTGCACCCCTGCGCCTCGCTCTGCGCCCCTGCGTCTCGCTCTGCACCCCTGTGCCTCGCTCTGCGCCCGTGCGTCTCGCTCTGCGTCTCGCTCTGCGCCCCTGTGCCTCGCTCTGCACCCCTGCGCCTCGCTCTGCGCCTCGCTCTGCGCCCCTGTGCCTCGCTCTGCACCCCTGCGCCTCGCTCTGCGCCCCTGCGTCTCGCTCTGCGCCTCGCTCTGCGCCCCTGTGCCTCGCTCTGCGCCCCTGCGCCTCGCCCCTGCGCCTTGCTCTGCGCCTCGCTCTGCGCCCCTACCTCGCTCTGCGCCCCTGCGCCTCGCTCAGCGCCCCTACCTCGCTTTGCGCCCCTGCGTCTCGCTCTGCGCCTCGCTCTTGCCCCCTGCGCCTCGCTCTGCGCCCCTGCGCCTCGCTCTGCGCCCCTGCGCCTCGCTCTGCGCCTCGCTCTGCGCCCCTCGCTCTGCGCCCCTGCGCCTCTCTCTGCGCCCCTGCGCCTCGCTCTGCGCGCCTCGCTCTGCGCGCCTCGCTCTGCGCCCCTGCGTCTCGCTCTGCGCCTCGCTCTGCGCCCCTGTGCCTCGCTCTGCACCCCTGCGCCTCGCTCTGCGCCTCGCTCTGCGCCCCTGTGCCTCGCTCTGCGCCCCTGCGCCTCGCTCTGCGCCTCGCTCTGCGCCCCTACCTCGCTCTGCGCCCCTGCGCCTCGCTCTGCGCCCCTACCTCGCTTTGCGCCCCTGCGTCTCGCTCTGCGCCTCGCTCTTGCCCCCTGCGCCTCGCTCTGCGCCCCTGCGCCTCTCTCTGCGCCCCTGCGCCTCGCTCTGCGCCCCGCTCTGCGCCCCTGCGCCTCGCTCTGCGCGCCTCGCTCTGCGCGCCTCGCTCTGCGCCCCTGCGCCTCGCTCTGCGCCCCGCTCTGCGCCCCTGCGCCTCGCTCTCTACCCCTCGCTCTGCGCCCCTGCGCCTCGCTCTGCGCCCCTCGCTCTGCGCCCCTCGCTCTGCGCCCCTGCGTCTCGCTCTACGCGCCTCGCTCTGCGCCCCGCTCTGTGCCCCTGCGCTTCGCTCTGCGCCCCTGCGCCTCGCTCTGCGCCCCGCTCTGCGCCCCTGTGCCTCGCTTTGCACCCCTGCGCCTCGCTCTGCGCCCCTGCACCTCGCTCTGCGCCCCTCTCTGCGTGTCTGCGCCTCACTCTGGCCTCGCTCTGCGCGTCTGCGTCTCGCCCCTCTCTGCGCACCTGCACCTCGCCCCTCTCTGCGCCCCTGCGCCTCGCTCTGCGCCCCGCTCTGTGCCCCTGCGCCTCGCTCTGCGTCCCTCTCAGCGTCCCTGCGCCTCGCTTTGCGCCCCTGCGCCTCGCTCTGTGCCCCTGCGCCTCACTCTGTGCCCCTCTGCTTCTCTGCGCCTCACTCTGGCCCCTCTCTGCGCCCCTGCACCTCGCCCCTGCGCCTCGCCCCTCTCGGCGCCCCTGCGCCTCGCCCCTCTCTGCGCCCCTGCACCTCGCCCCTGCGCCTCGCCCCTCTCTGCGCCCCTGCGCCTCGCCCCTCTCGGCGCCCCTGCACCTCGCCCCTGCGCCTCGCCCCTCTCGGCGCCCCTGCGCCTCGCCCCTCTCTGCGCCCCTGCACCTCGCCCCTGCGCCTCGCCCCTCTCGGCGCCCCTGCACCTCGCCCCTGCGCCTCGCCCCTCTCGGCGCCCCTGCACCTCGCCCCTGCGCCTCGCCCCTCTCGGCGCCCCTGCGCCTCGCCCCTCTCTGCGCCCCTGTACCTTGCTGCTGGTCACAGGTGTCAGGCCTCTGGCCGGGCCCGCTTGCTGCGGAAGGCCTGGCGGCCGGACAGAGCAGTGGTGCCCGACCTCTCGTGGCCGCTGGGCCCGGCTCTCCCCATAAAGAAACTGCCGCTCTGCGCGGCCGGTCTGACTGGAAGCATCGCTCTGCGCCTCGCTCTGCGCCCCTGCGCCTCGCTCTGCGCCCCTGCGCCTCGCTCTGCGCCCCGCTCTGCGCCCCTGCGCCTCGCTCTCTACCCCTCGCTCTGCGCCCCTGCGCCTCGCTCTGCGCCCCTCGCTCTGCGCCCCTGCGCCTCGCTCTGCGCGCCTCGCTCTGCGCCCCGCTCTGTGCCCCTGCGCTTCGCTCTGCGCCCCTGCACCTCGCTCTGCGCCCCTCTCTGCGTGTCTGCGCCTCACTCTGGCCTCGCTCTGCGCCCCTGCGTCTCGCCCCTCTCTGCGCCCCTGCGCCTCGCTCTGCGCCCCGCTCTGCGCCCCTGTGCCTCGCTTTGCACCCCTGCGCCTCGCTCTGCGCCCCTGCACCTCGCTCTGCGCCCCTCTCTGCGTGTCTGCGCCTCACTCTGGCCTCGCTCTGCGCCCCTGCGTCTCGCCCCTCTCTGCGCCCCTGCATCTCGCCTCGCTCTGCACCCCTACGCCTCGCTCTGCACCCCTACGCCTCGCTCTGCGCGCCTCGCACAGGTGATCACAGGGGTTTTATTTCATTTTAAACATTACAGTACTGTAGCAGGGGGTCCCCGGAGCTGAACCGCATGGAATTCAGTTCCAGGGACCCCCTACTTCCAGACATACAGGCCCCGTTATGGGGTGCCGGTATCCCCGCCATGTACCAATCCTGTGGGTCACGTACCGGCACGCTGGGTACGGTTGGAGGGTACGGTGGGTACAGTTGGGGGGTGCGCTGGGTACGGTTGGAGGGTACGGTGGGTACAGTTGGGGGGTGCGCTGGGTACGGTTGGAGGGTACAATATATACAGTATATATCTATATTTATATAGCGCTATTAATGTACACAGCGCATCACAGCTGTAATACATGTGACAATCATATAAATAACAAATACCCTATTTCCTCAATTCTAAGACGCACCTTTTTTTTCGATTTTCACATGTCTGAAATCGGGGTGCGTCTTAGAATCAATGTATTAAAAAAAGTGTCTACAGTACTAACCCCCTCTTTTCACTTAACATGTTTCAGGAGAGGTCCCATGTCAGCAGAGGACGACGTGTGCGGAGGCGGCAGGAGAGGTCCCATGTCAGCAGAGGATGAAGCGGGCGGCGGCAGCAGGAGAGGTCCCACGCCTGCAGATGGTTGAAGATGGACAGCGGGTGGGGGTCCGGTGGCGGCGGCAGGACAGGTCCCAAGTCTGCAGGTGAATGAAGATAAGAAGACAGCGGGCGTGCGGTGGTGGAGGCGGCTAATAGATCATAATAGCGGGAGCAGAGCGGCATAGGGGAACAGCATGGGAGGTGCACACTGTAACACCGGAAGTTGACCGGTGTCTGACTTCCGGTTACAGTGTGCACCTCCCAAGCCGTTCCCCCTACGCCGCTCTGCTCCTGCTCAGCTCTCCCGCTATTATGATCTCCTGCCGCCGCACCCACCGCACGCCCGCTGTCTTCTTATCTTCATTCACCGGCCGATTTTTGACCTGTCCTGCTGCTGCACTCCCACCTGCTTTCCATCTTCAAACATCTGCAGACGTGGGACCTCTCCTGCCGCCGCCGCCCGCTTCATCCTCCGCTGACATGGGACCCCTCCTGAAACATGGAGAGTGAAAAAGTAATTTCCCTCGATTGTAAGGGCCAAATCGAAGGTGCGTCTTACAGCCCAGGAAATACGGTAATATAAATAACACAAAGAGGGGACGCGCTTCAGACATAAAAGTAACATTTCGGAAGAGGAGTCCCTGCCCCGAGGAGCTTACAGTCTAATTGGTAGGTAGGGAGAACGTACAGAGACAGTAGGAGGGAGGTCTGGTAAGTGCGTCTGCAGGGGGCCAAGCTTTATGTGTGAGGTGTTAAAGGTGGATATATTATTATGACACGTCAGGGACAGCTCCCCCCTCAGGACAAACACTGGCACAACCTCCCTCAGCTCTCAAACATTTCCCTAAATTGTTGCATGACCGCTGCTTTTTAACGAACTCCTCCTCTGCCTGCATTTCCCAAAATTCATTGCGCCTACCCATAATGCCCTACACTATAACCAATGCGCTCATTTTGTGACCCTGGCATCAACAGCTCCAATACTCAGCCCAGAGTGACTGAGCTCTGCTGCCCCCCAGTGTACGTCGGAGCTCAGTGCAACCATGGAACATTATGACCCTGCAGGCCGGAGCAGGACACCATACCCTCCAGCGTACCCTCCAACCGTACCCAGCGTACCCTCCAACGTACCCAGCGTACCCTCCAACCGTACCCAGCGTACCCTCCAATGTACCCAGCGTACCCTCCAACGTACCCAGCGTATCCTCCAACGTACCCAGCGTACCCTCCAACGTACCCAGCGTACCCTCCAACCGTACCCAGCGTACCCTCCAACGTACCCAGCGTACCCTCCAACCGTACCCAGCGTACCCTCCAACGTACCCAGCGTACCCTCCAACGTACCCAGCGTATCCTCCAACGTACCCAGCGTATCCTCCAACGTACCCAGCGTATCCTCCAACCGTACCCAGCGTACCCTCCAACGTACCCAGCGTATCCTCCAACCGTACCCAGCGTACCCTCCAACGTACCCAGCGTATCCTCCAACGTACCCAGCGTATCCTCCAACCGTACCCAGCGTACCCTCCAACCGTACCCAGCGTACCCTCCAACCGTACCCAGCGTACCCTCCAACCGTACCCAGCGTACCCTCCAACCGTACCCTCCAACCGTACCCAGCGTACCCTCCAACCGTACCCAGCGTACCCTCCAACCGTACCCAGCGTACCCTCCAACGTACCCAGCGTACCCTCCAACCGTACCCAGCGTACCCTCCAACCGTACCCAGCGTACCCTCCAACGTACCCAGCGTATCCTCCAACCGTACCCAGCGTACCCTCCAACGTACCCAGCGTATCCTCCAACCGTACCCAGCGTACCCTCCAACGTACCCAGCGTATCCTCCAACCGTACCCAGCGTACCCTCCAACGTACCCAGCGTACCCTCCAACGTTCCCAGCGTACCCTCCAACCGTACCCAGCGTACCCTTCAACGTACCCAGCGTACCCTCCAACCGTACCCAGCGTACCCTCCAACGTACCCAGCGTACCCTCCAACGTACCCAGCGTATCCTCCAACGTACCCAGCGTATCCTCCAACGTACCCAGCGTATCCTCCAACCGTACCCAGCGTACCCTCCAACGTACCCAGCGTATCCTCCAACCGTACCCAGCGTACCCTCCAACGTACCCAGCGTATCCTCCAACGTACCCAGCGTATCCTCCAACCGTACCCAGCGTACCCTCCAACCGTACCCAGCGTACCCTCCAACCGTACCCAGCGTACCCTCCAACCGTACCCAGCGTACCCTCCAACCGTACCCTCCAACCGTACCCAGCGTACCCTCCAACCGTACCCAGCGTACCCTCCAACCGTACCCAGCGTACCCTCCAACGTACCCAGCGTACCCTCCAACCGTACCCAGCGTACCCTCCAACCGTACCCAGCGTACCCTCCAACGTACCCAGCGTATCCTCCAACCGTACCCAGCGTACCCTCCAACGTACCCAGCGTATCCTCCAACCGTACCCAGCGTACCCTCCAACGTACCCAGCGTACCCTCCAACGTTCCCAGCGTACCCTCCAACCGTACCCAGCGTACCCTCCAACGTACCCAGCGTACCCTCCAACCGTACCCAGCGTACCCTCCAACGTACCCAGCGTACCCTCCAACGTACCCAGCGTATCCTCCAACCGTACCCAGCGTACCCTCCAACGTACCCAGCGTATCCTCCAACCGTACCCAGCGTACCCTCCAACGTACCCAGCGTATCCTCCAACGTACCCAGCGTATCCTCCAACCGTACCCAGCGTACCCTCCAACCGTACCCAGCGTACCCTCCAACCGTACCCAGCGTACCCTCCAACCGTACCCAGCGTACCCTCCAACCGTACCCTCCAACCGTACCCAGCGTACCCTCCAACCGTACCCAGCGTACCCTCCAACCGTACCCAGCGTACCCTCCAACGTACCCAGCGTACCCTCCAACCGTACCAGCGTACCCTCCAACCGTACCCAGCGTACCCTCCAACGTACCCAGCGTATCCTCCAACCGTACCCAGCGTACCCTCCAACGTACCCAGCGTATCCTCCAACCGTACCCAGCGTACCCTCCAACGTACCCAGCGTATCCTCCAACCGTACCCAGCGTACCCTCCAACGTACCCAGCGTACCCTCCAACGTTCCCAGCGTACCCTCCAACCGTACCCAGCGTACCCTCCAACGTACCCAGCGTACCCTCCAACCGTACCCAGCGTACCCTCCAACGTTCCCAGCGTACCCTCCAACCGTACCCAGCGTACCCTCCAACGTACCCAGCGTACCCTCCAACCGTACCCAGCGTACCCTCCAACCGTACCCAGCGTACCCTCCAACCGTACCCAGCGTACCCTCCAACCGTACCCAGCGTACCCTCCAACCGTACCCAGCGTACCCTCCAACCGTACCCAGCGTACCCTCCAACCGTACCCAGCGTACCCTCCAACCGTACCCAGCGTACCCTCCAACCGTACCCAGCGTACCCTCCAACGTACCCAGCGTACCCTCCAACCGTACCCAGCGTACCCTCCAACGTACCCAGCGTACCCTCCAACCGTACCCAGCGTACCCTCCAACCGTACCCTCCAACCGTACCCAGCGTACCCTCCAACCGTACCCAGCGTACCCTCCAATCGTACCCAGCGTACCCTCCAACCGTACCCAGCGTACCCTCCAACCGTACCCAGCGTATCCTCCAACGTACCCAGCGTACCCTCCAATGTAGCAACGACAAGAGAACAAGAACCCCAAGGAGAGCACTCGCACACTATATGGCCACGTCCACACAGAGGTAGATAGTCACAGTGGACAGATATGAGGCCCAGAGACAGATATCAGTGCGTATCAGTAGTTATTCAAAACAGTACACTGGTATGTCACTCCACGATTTGGAGTTTCACATGTTAACAGGCACTACCAGTGTACTGTTTTGAATAACTACTGATACACACTGATATCTGTCTCTGGGCCTCATATCTGTCCACTGTGACTATCTACCTCTGTGTGGACGTGGCCATATCCCTAACTTTAATCTGGTCTGTAACTGTTTCATAAGCTCATAATATATATTTTCTTTAACTGTGCATGCAATGTCTTGTATATAATGTATACCTTGTTCATTTATGTAACTGTATTTGTAACCATGTATTATTTGTTTTACTCTGTGCCCAGGACATACTTGAAAACGAGAGGTAACTCTCAATGTATTACTTCCTGGTAACATATTTTATAAATAAATAAATAAATAAATAACTTAGGGCATATCACTATATCACCTACTATATACTACGGTGGGGCGTATACTGATCTGGACAGCTGTTCACATCAGCAGTAGTTTACCTAGGAGTTTAGATAGCACAGGGACTGCATCTCTGGATCACTCGTCCAATTTTAACTTTGCTGTATTCTGGCTCAATAATCATCATCATTGACACACAGCGTTCCCCCATATTTTATTGATCAGAGTTACGACTCAAATAAAGAAGACACAGTTTTATTATTCACTCACTCCTCTACATCAACACATGGTCTCTGGTTTACCTGTTCTACCATTCAGTGTGCGAGTGCTCTCCTTGGGTTCTTGTTCTCTTGTCGTTGCCATATTTGTAATATCCCCTGATAGCAGCACCTCCACTCCACGTTCATCCAGTCAGCAGTAGCGAGGGTTATCCTCCCCTTCCCCCCCCCCCCTCCAGTTCGCTACCTCCAACCGTACCCAGCGTACCCTCCAACCGTACCCAGCGTACCCTCCAACCGTACCCAGCGTACCCTCCAACGTACCCAGCATACCCTCCAACCGTACCCAGCGTACCCTCGAATCGTACCCAGTGCACGCGCACTCTCCCTAGATGGGGGGGGGGGGGGGTTAGGAGAGGGGGTGCGAATGACCGCGCAGTGCGAGGAATTCTATGTTATCTCTTTTTAAGACGCTGAGTCTATATTCTTGCTTTGAATAAATTAAGAGTAAGATCTCCTGAAATTCAGTGACCTCACACATAGGGTAACGCTGTGTAGTGCTTGGATAATGCATGACATCACACTTCATGTGCATATCACAGTATGACCTCACGAGTTTCCTTCCCCCCCTCCCCTCCACTTCCCCTCCTCCCCTCCACTTTCCCTCCCCTCCACTTTCCCTCCTCAGCTCCCCTCACCTGGTGAAGTCTTCCTCCCCCAGCATATGTCTGGGAACAGGGGAGAACCTGGAGGGAGTAACTTGGGGGGCGGGGTAGGCAGATTTTGCTCTCCACACTGCTCAGGTATCCACCCAGAGTGGAATTATGGCTTATGTGGTTATCAGCTGTGAAGGCTGCAAAGAAACAAAGTGGGGGGGAGGGAGAGGAGGAGGGGGGGGGAGAGGAGGAGGGGGGGAGAGGAGGAGGGGGGAGAGGAGGAGGAGGGGGGGAGAGGAGGGGGAGAGAGGAGGAGGAGGGGAGAGAGGAGGGGGAGGGGGGAGAGTAGGAGGAGAGGGGGGAGAGGAGGAGGAGGGGGGATAGGAGGAGGGGGGAGAGGAGGAGGAGGGGGGAGAGGAGGAGGAGGGGGGGAGAGGAGGAGGGGGGAGAGGAGGAGGAGGGGGGGAGAGGAGGAGGAGGGGGGGAGAGGAGGAGGAGGGGGGGAGAGGAGGAGGGGGAGAGAGGAGGAGAAGGGGGGGAGAGGAGGAGGAGAAGGGGGGGAGAGGAGGAGGAGAAGGGGGGGAGAGGAGGAGGGTGGAGAGGAGGAGGAGGGGGGGAGAGGAGGAGGAGGGAGGAGGAGGAGGGGGGGAGAGGAGGAGAGGGGGAGAGGAGGAGGAGGGGGAGAGGAGGAGGAGGAGGGGGGAGGAGGAGGAGGGGGGAGGAGGAGGAGGGGGGGGAGGAGGAGGAGGGGGGGAGGAGGAGGAGGGGGGGAGAGGAGGAGGGGGGGAGAGGAGGATGGGAGAGGAGGAGGGGGGAGAGGAGGAGGGTGGAGAGGAGGAGGAGGGGGGAGAGGAGGAGGAGGGTGGAGAGGAGGAGGAGGGGGGGAGAGGAGGAGGAGGGGGGAGGAGGAGGAGGGGGGGAGAGGAGGAGAGGGGGAGAGGAGGAGGAGGGGGAGAGGAGGAGGAGGGGGAGAGGAGGAGGAGGGGGAGAGGAGGAGGAGGGGGAGAGGAGGAGGGGGGAGGAGGAGGAGGGGGGGGAGGAGGAGGAGGGGGGGAGAGGAGGAGGGGGGGAGAGGAGGAGGGGAGAGGAGGAGGGGGAGGAGGGGGAGAGGAGGGGGAGAGGAGGAGGAGGAGGGGTTGAGGAGGAGGAGGAGGGGGGGAGAGAAGGAGGAGGGGGAAGAGGAGGAGGGGGGAGGAGGAGGAGGGGGGGGAGGAGGAGGAGGGGGGGAGAGGAGGAGGGGGGGAGAGGAGGAGGGGAGAGGAGGAGGGGGAGGGGGAGAGGAGGAGGGGGAGAGGAGGGGGAGAGGAGGAGGAGGAGGGGTTGAGGAGGAGGAGGAGGGGGGGAGAGAAGGAGGAGGGGGAAGAGGAGGAGGGGGGAGGAGGAGGAGGGGGGGGAGGAGGAGGAGGGGGGAGAGGAGGAGGGGGGGTGAGTGGGGAGGAGGAGGAGGGGAGAGGTGAGGGGGAGGAGGAGGAGGAGGGGGAGAGGAGGGGGAGAGGAGGAGGAGGAGGGGTTGAGGAGGAGGAGGAGGGGTGGGAGAGAAGGAGGAGGGGGAAGAGTAGGAGGGGGGGAGAGGGGGGAGGAGGAGGAGGGGAGGAGAGGGGGAGGAGGAGGAGGGGGAGGAGAGGGGGAGAGGGGGGAGGAGGAGGAGGGGAGGAGAGGAGGAGGAGGGGAGGAGAGGGGGAGGAGGAGGAGGGGAGAGAGGGGGGGAGGAGGAGGGGAGGAGAGGGGGGGGGAGGGGGAGAGGAGGAGGGGGGTGGAGAGGAGGAGGGGGAGAGGGGGGAGGAGGAGGGGGAGAGGGGGGAGGAGGAGGAGGGGGGGAGGTGAGGGGGGGAGGAGGAGGAGGGGGGTGGGAAGGGGGGGAAAGGGGGGTGAGGAGGAGGGGGGAAAGGGGAGGAGGAGCGGGGAGAGGGGGGGAGGAGGAGGGGGTAGAGGAGGAAGAAGGGGGAGAGGAGGAGGAAGGGGGGAGAGGAGGAGGGGGGAGAGGAGGGGGAGAGGGGGAAGGAGGAGGAGGGGGGGAGGAGGAGAGGGGGGGAGGAGGAGGAGGGGGGAGGAGGAAGGGGGGAGAAGGGGGGGAGGAGGAGGGGGAAAGGGGGGGAGGAGGAAGGGGGGAGGAGGAGGGGGGAAAGGGGGGAGGAGGAGGGGGGAGAGGGGGGGAGGAGGAGGGGGAGAGGAGGAAGAAGGGGGGAGAGGAGGAGGAAGAAGGGGGGAGAGGAGGAGGAAGGGGGGGAGAGGAGGAGGAAGGGGGGGAGAGGAGGAGGAAGGGGGGGGGAGGAGGGAGGGGGGGAGAGGAGGGAGGGGGGGAGGGAGGGGGAAAGGGGGGGAGGAGGAGGGGGGGGAGGAGGAGGGGGGGGAGAGGAGGAAGGAGGGGGGGGAGAGGAGGAAGGAGGGGGGAGAGGAGGAAGGAGGGGGGGGAGAGGAGGAAGGGGGGGGGAGGAGGAAGGGGGTGGTGAGGAGGAAGGGGGTGAGAGAAGAAAGGGAGGGGGAGAGGAGGAAGGAGGGGGGAGAGGAGGAAGGAGGGGGGGGAGAGGAGGAAGGAGGGGGGGAGAGGAGGAAGGGGGGGGGAGAGAGGAGAGGGGGGAGAGGAGGGGGGAGGAGGAAGGAGGGGGGGGAGAGGAGGAAGGGTGGAGAGGGAAGGGGGGAGAGGAGGAAGGAGGGGGAGAGGAGGGAGGGGGGAGAGGAGGGGGGGGAGAGGAGGGGGGGAGAGGAGGAGACGGGGGAGAGAGGAGAGGGGGGGGAGAGGAGGAGGAGGGGGGAGAGGAGGAGGAGGGGGGAGAGGAGGAGGAGGGAGAGTGAGAGCCTGCGCTGTGTTGTGAGAGCCTGCGCTGTCGTGAGTGAGAGCTCTGCGCTGTGTGTGAGAGCCTGCGCTGTGTGAGTGACAGCCTGCGCTGTGTGAGTGAGAGCCTGCGCTGTGTGAGCCTGCGCTGTGTGTGAGAGCCTGCGCTGTGTGAGTGAGAGCCTGCGCTGTGTGAGGGAGAGCCTGCGCTGTGTGTGAGATCCTGCGCTGTTTGAGTGAGAGCCTGCGCTGTGTGAGTGAGAGCCTGCGCTGTGTGAGTGACAGCCTGCGCTGTGTGAGTGACAGCCTGCGCTGTGTGAATGAGAGCCTGCGCTGTGTGTGAGAGCCTGCGTTGTGTGAGCGAGAGCCTGCGCTGTGTGTGAGAGCCTGCGCTGTGTGAGTGAGAGCCTGCGCTGTGTGTGAGAGCCTGCGCTGTGTGTGAGAGCCTGCGCTGTGTGAGTGACTGCCTGCGCTGTGTGAGTGACAGCCTGCGCTGTGTGAGTGACAGCCTGCGCTGTGTGAGTGACAGCCTGCGCTGTGTGAGTGACAGCCTGCGCTTTGTGAGTGACAGCCTGCGCTGTGTGAGTGACAGCCTGCGCTGTGTGAGCGAGAGCCTGTGCTGTGTGAGCGAGAGTCAGCGCTGTGTGAGTGAGAGCCTGCGCTGTGTGAGTGAGAGCCTGTGCTGTGTGTGAGATCCTGCGCTGTGTGAGTGACAGCCTGCGCTGTGTGAGTGAGAGCCTGCGCTGTGTGTGAGAGCCTGCGCTGTGTGTGAGAGCCTGCGCTGTGTGTGAGAGCCTGCGCTGTGTGAGTGAGAGCCTGCGCTGTGTGAGTGAGAGCCTGCGCTGTGTGAGTGAGAGCCTGCGCTGTGTGTGAGATCCTGCGCTGTGTGAGTGACAGCCTGCGCTGTGTGAGTGAGAGCCTGCGCTGTGAGAGCCTGCGCTGTGTGAGTGAGAGCCTGCGCTGTGTGAGGGAGAGCCTGCACTGTGAGAGCCTGAGCCGTGTGAGCGAGAGCCTGCGCTGTGTGAGTGAGAGCCTGCGCTGTGTGAGTGAGAGCCTTCGCTTTGTGAGTGAGAGCCTGTGCTGTGTGAGTGAGAGCCTGCGCTGTGTGAGTGAGAGCCTGGGCTGTTAGAGCCTGCCCTGTGTGTGAGAGCCTGCGCTGTGTGTGAGAGCCTGCGCTGTGTGAGTGACAGCCTGCGCTGTGTGAGTGACAGCCTGCGCTGTGTGAGCGAGAGCCTGCGCTGTGTGAGCGAGAGCCTGCGCTGTGTGAGCGAGAGCCTGCGCTGTGTTTGAGAGCCTGCGCTGTGTGTGAGAGCCTGCGCTGTGTGTGAGAGCCTGCGCTGTGTGAGTGACAGCCTGTGCTGTGTGAGTTACAGCCTGCGCTGTGTGAGTGAGAGCCTGCGCTGTTAGAGCCTGCGCTATGTGAGTGAGAGCCTGCGCTGTGTGAGTGAGAGCCTGCGCTGTGTGAGTGACAGCCTGCGCTGTGTGAGTGACAGCCTGCGCTGTGAGAGCCTGCGCTGTGTGAGCGAGAGTCTGCGCTGTGTGAGTGAGAGCCTGCGCTGTGTGTGAGAGCCTGCGCTGTGTGAGCGAGAGCCTGCGCTGTGTGAGCGAGAGTCTGCGCTGTGTGAGTGAGAGCCTGCGCTTTGTGTGAGAGCCTGCGCTGTGTGAGCGAGAGCCTGCGCTGTGTGAGCGAGAGCCTGCGCTGTGTGTGAGAGCCTGCGCTGTGTGAGTGAGAGCCTGCGCTGTGTGAGTGACAGCCTGCGCTGTGTGAGTGACAGCCTGCGCTGTGTGAGTGACAGCCTGTGCTGTGTGAGTGACAGCCTGCGCTGTGTGAGTAAGAGCCTGCGCTGTGTGAGTGAGAGCCTGCGCTGTGTGAGAGCCCGCGCTGTGTGTGAGAGCCTGCGCTGTGTGAGTGAGAGCCTGCGCTGTGTGAGTGAGAGCCTGCACTGTGTGTGAGATCCTGCGCTGTGTGAGTGAGAGCCTGCGCTGTGTGTGAGAGCCTGCGCTGTGTGTGAGAGCCTGCGCTGTGTGTGAGAGCCTGCGCTGTGTGAGTGAGAGCCTGCGCTTTGTGTGAGAGCCTGCGCTGTGTGAGTGAGAGCCTGCGCTGTGTGAGTGACAGCCTGCGCTGTGTGTGAGAGCCTGCGCTGTGTGTGAGAGCCTGCGCTGTGTGTGAGAGCCTGCGCTGTGTGAGTGAGAGCCTGCGCTTTGTGTGAGAGCCTGCGTTGTGAGAGCCTGCGCTGTGTGAGCGAGAGCCTGCGCTGTGTGAGTGAGAGCCTGCGCTGTGTTGTGAGAGCCTGCGCTGTGTGAGTGAGAGCCTGCGCTGTGTGAGTGAGAGCCTGCGCTGTGTGAGTGAGAGCCTGCGCTGTGTGAGTGACAGCTTGTGCTGTGAGAGCCTGCGCTGTGTGAGCGAGAGCGTGCGCTGTGTGTGAGAGCCCGCGCTGTGTGTGAGAGCCTGCGCTGTGTGTGAGAGCCTGCGCTGTGTGAGTGACAGCCTGCGCTTTGTGTGAGAGCCTGCGTTGTGAGAGCCTGCGCTGTGTGAGCGAGAGCCTGCACTGTGTGAGCGAGAGCCTGCGCTGTGTGTGAGAGCCTGCGCTGTGTGTGAGAGCCTGCGCTGTGTGTGAGAGCCTGCGCTGTGTGTGAGAGCCTGCGCTGTGTGTGAGAGCCTGCGCTGTGTGTGAGAGCCTGCGCTGTGTGAGTGACAGCCTGCGCTTTGTGTGAGAGCCTGCATTGTGAGAGCCTGCGCTGTGTGAGCGAGAGCCTGCGCTGGGTGAGCGAGAGCCTGCGCTGTGTGTGAGAGCCTGCGCTGTGTGAGTGACAGCCTGCGCTGCGTGAGTGAACCTGCGCTGTGTGAGTGAGAGCCTGCGCTGTTAGAGCCTGCGCTGTGTGTGAGAGCCTGAGCTGTGTGAGTGAGAGCCTGCGCTGTGTGAGTGACAGCCTGCGCTGTGTGAGTGAGAGCCTGCGCTGTGTGAGTGACAGCCTGCGCTGTGTCAGTGACAGCCTGCGCTGTGACAGCCTGCGCTGTGACAGCCTGCGCTGTGTGAGTGACAGCCTGCGCTGTGTGAGTGACAGCCTGCGCTGTGTGAGTGACAGCCTGCGCTGTGTGAGTGACAGCCTGCGCTGTGTGAGTGACAGCCTGCGCTGTGAGAGCCTGCGCTGGGTGAGCCGAGAGCCTGCGCTGTGTGTGAGAGCCTGCGCTGTGTGAGTGACAGCCTGCGCTGCGTGAGTGAACCTGCGCTGTGTGAGTGAGAGCCTGCGCTGTTAGAGCCTGCGCTGTGTGTGAGAGCCTGAGCTGTGTGAGTGAGAGCCTGCGCTGTGTGAGTGACAGCCTGCGCTGTGTGAGTGAGAGCCTGCGCTGTGTGAGTGACAGCCTGCGCTGTGTCAGTGACAGCCTGCGCTGTGACAGCCTGCGCTGTGACAGCCTGCGCTGTGTGAGTGACAGCCTGCGCTGTGTGAGTGACAGCCTGCGCTGTGTGAGTGACAGCCTGCGCTGTGTGAGTGACAGCCTGCGCTGTGTGAGTGACAGCCTGCGCTGTGAGAGCCTGCGCTGTGTGAGTGACAGCCTGCGCTGTGTGAGTGACAGCCTGCGCTGTGTGTGAGAGCCTGCGCTGTGTGTGAGAGCCTGCGCTGTGTGAGCGAGAGCCTGTGCTGTGTGAGTGACAGCCTGTGCTGTGTGAGTGACAGCCTGCGCTGTGTGAGTGACAGCCTGCGCTGTGTGAGTGAGAGCCTGCGCTGTGTGAGTGACAGCCTGTGCTGTGTGAGTGACAGCCTGTGCTGTGTGAGTGACAGCCTGTGCTGTGTGAGTGAGAGCCTGCGCTGTGAGAGTCTGCGCTGTGTGTGAGAGCCTGCGCTGTGTGAGTGACAGCCTGCGCTGTGTGAGTGACAGCCTGCGCTGTGCGAGTGACAGCCTGCGCTGTGAGAGCCTGCGCTGTGTGTGAGAGCCTGTGCTGTGTGTGACAGCCTGCGCTGTGTGAGTGACAGCCTGCGCTGTGTGTGAGAGCCTGTGCTGTGTGTGAGAGCCTGCGCTGTGTGAGTGACAGCCTGCGCTGTGTGAGTGACAGCCTGCGCTGTGCGAGTGACAGCCTGCGCTGTGAGAGCCTGCGCTGTGTGTGAGAGCCTGTGCTGTGTGTGACAGCCTGCGCTGTGTGAGTGAGAGCCTGCGCTGTGTGAGTGAGAGCCTGCGCTGTGTGTGAGAGCCTGCGCTGTGTGTGAGAGCCTGCGCTGTGCGAGTGACAGCCTGCACTGTGTGTGAGAGCCTGCGCTGTGTGAGTGAGAGCCTGCGCTGTGTGAGTGAGAGCCTGCGCTGTGTGAGTGAGAGCCTGCGCTGTGTGAGTGAGAGCCTGCGCTGTGTGAGTGACAGCCTGCGCTGTGTGAGTGACAGCCTACGCTGTGAGAGCCTGCGCTGTGTGAGTGACAGCCTGCGCTGTGTGTGAGAGCCTGCGCTGTGTGAGTGAGAGCCTGCGCTGTGTGAGTGAGAGCCTGCGCTGTGTGAGTGACAGCCTGCGCTGTGTGAGTGACAGCCTGCGCTGTGAGAGCCTGCGCTGTGTGAGTGAGAGCCTGCACTGTGTGAGTGACAGCCTGCGCTGTGTGAGTGACAGCCTGCGCTGTGTGAGTGACAGCCTGCGCTGTGTGAGTGACAGCCTGTGCTGTGTGAGTGAGAGCCTGCGCTGTGAGAGTCTGCACTGTGTGTGAGAGTCTGCGCTGTGTGAGTGACAGCCTGCGCTGTGTGAGTGACAGCCTGGGCTGTGCGAGTGACAGCCTGCGCTGTGAGAGCCTGCGCTGTGTGTGAGAGCCTGTGCTGTGTGTGACAGCCTGCGCTGTGTGAGTGACAGCCTGCGCTGTGTGAGTGACAGCCTGCGCTGTGTGTGAGAGCCTGCGCTGTGTGTGAGAGCCTGCGCTGTGTGAGTGACAGCCTGCGCTGTGTGAGTGACAGCCTGCGCTGTGCGAGTGACAGCCTGCGCTGTGAGAGCCTGCGCTGTGTGTGAGAGCCTGTGCTGTGTGTGACAGCCTGCGCTGTGTGAGTGAGAGCCTGCGCTGTGTGAGTGAGAGCCTGCGCTGTGTGTGAGAGCCTGTGCTGTGTGTGAGAGCCTGCGCTGTGTGAGTGACAGCCTGCGCTGTGCGAGTGACAGCCTGCGCTGTGAGAGCCTGCGCTGGGTGTGAGAGCCTGTGCTGTGTGTGACAGCCTGCGCTGTGTGAGTGAGAGCCTGCGCTGTGTGAGTGAGAGCCTGCGCTGTGTGTGAGAGCCTGCGCTGTGTGTGAGAGCCTGCGCTGTGCGAGTGACAGCCTGCACTGTGTGTGAGAGCCTGCGCTGTGTGAGTGAGAGCCTGCGCTGTGTGAGTGAGAGCCTGCGCTGTGAGAGTGAGAGCCTGCGCTGTGTGAGTGAGAGCCTGCGCTGTGTGAGTGACAGCCTGCGCTGTGTGAGTGACAGCCTACGCTGTGAGAGCCTGCGCTGTGTGAGTGACAGCCTGCGCTGTGTGTGAGAGCCTGCGCTGTGTGAGTGAGAGCCTGCGCTGTGTGAGTGAGAGCCTGCGCTGTGTGAGTGAGAGCCTGCGCTGTGTGAGTGACAGCCTGCGCTGTGTGAGTGACAGCCTGCGCTGTGAGAGCCTGCGCTGTGTGAGTGAGAGCCTGCACTGTGTGAGTGACAGCCTGCGCTGTGTGAGTGAGAGCCTGCGCTGTGAGAGCCTGCACTGTGTGAGTGACAGCCTGCGCTGTGTGAGTGAGAGCCTGCGCTGTGAGAGCCTGCGCTGTGTGAGTGACAGCCTGTGCTGTGTGAGTGACAGCCTGCGCTGTGTGAGTGACAGCCTGCGCTGTGTGAGTGAGAGCCTGCGCTGTGTGAGTGACAGCCTGCGCTGTGTGAGTGAGAGCCTGCGCTGTGTGAGTGAGAGCCTGCGCTGTGTGAGTGACAGCCTGCGCTGTGTGAGTGACAGCCTGCGCTGTGTGAGTGACAGCCTGTGCTGTGTGAGTGAGAGCCTGCGCTGTGAGAGTCTGCACTGTGTGTGAGAGTCTGCGCTGTGTGAGTGACAGCCTGCGCTGTGTGAGTGACAGCCTGCGCTGTGCGAGTGACAGCCTGCGCTGTGAGAGCCTGCGCTGTGTGTGAGAGCCTGTGCTGTGTGTGACAGCCTGCGCTGTGTGAGTGACAGCCTGCGCTGTGTGTGAGAGCCTGCGCTGTGTGTGAGAGCCTGCGCTGTGTGAGTGACAGCCTGCGCTGTGTGAGTGACAGCCTGCGCTGTGCGAGTGACAGCCTGCGCTGTGAGAGCCTGCGCTGTGTGTGAGAGCCTGTGCTGTGTGTGACAGCCTGCGCTGTGTGAGTGAGAGCCTGCGCTGTGTGAGTGAGAGCCTGCGCTGTGTGTGAGAGCCTGTGCTGTGTGTGAGAGCCTGCGCTGTGTGAGTGACAGCCTGCGCTGTGCGAGTGACAGCCTGCGCTGTGAGAGCCTGCGCTGGGTGTGAGAGCCTGTGCTGTGTGTGACAGCCTGCGCTGTGTGAGTGAGAGCCTGCGCTGTGTGAGTGAGAGCCTGCGCTGTGTGTGAGAGCCTGCGCTGTGTGTGAGAGCCTGCGCTGTGCGAGTGACAGCCTGCACTGTGTGTGAGAGCCTGCGCTGTGTGAGTGAGAGCCTGCGCTGTGTGAGTGAGAGCCTGCGCTGTGAGAGTGAGAGCCTGCGCTGTGTGAGTGAGAGCCTGCGCTGTGTGAGTGACAGCCTGCGCTGTGTGAGTGACAGCCTACGCTGTGAGAGCCTGCGCTGTGTGAGTGACAGCCTGCGCTGTGTGTGAGAGCCTGCGCTGTGTGAGTGAGAGCCTGCGCTGTGTGAGTGAGAGCCTGCGCTGTGTGAGTGAGAGCCTGCGCTGTGTGAGTGACAGCCTGCGCTGTGTGAGTGACAGCCTGCGCTGTGAGAGCCTGCGCTGTGTGAGTGAGAGCCTGCACTGTGTGAGTGACAGCCTGCGCTGTGTGAGTGAGAGCCTGCGCTGTGAGAGCCTGCACTGTGTGAGTGACAGCCTGCGCTGTGTGAGTGAGAGCCTGCGCTGTGAGAGCCTGCGCTGTGTGAGTGACAGCCTGTGCTGTGTGAGTGACAGCCTGCGCTGTGTGAGTGACAGCCTGCGCTGTGTGAGTGAGAGCCTGCGCTGTGTGAGTGACAGCCTGCGCTGTGTGAGTGACAGCCTGCGCTGTGTGAGTGACAGCCTGCGCTGTGTGAGTGACAGCCTGTGCTGTGTGAGTGAGAGCCTGCGCTGTGAGAGTCTGCGCTGTGTGTGAGAGCCTGCGCTGTGTGAGTGACAGCCTGCGCTGTGTGAGTGACAGCCTGCGCTGTGTGTGACAGCCTGCGCTGCGTGAGTGAACCTGCGCTGTGTGAGTGAGAGCCTGCGCTGTTAGAGCCTGCGCTGTGTGTGAGAGCCTGAGCTGTGTGAGTGAGAGCCTGCGCTGTGTGAGTGACAGCCTGCGCTGTGTGAGTGACAGCCTGCGCTGTGTGAGTGACAGCCTGCGCTGTGTCAGTGACAGCCTGCGCTGTGACAGCCTGCGCTGTGACAGCCTGCGCTGTGTGAGTGACAGCCTGCCCTGTGTGAGTGACAGCCTGCGCTGTGTGAGTGACAGCCTGCGCTGTGTGAGTGACAGCCTGCGCTGTGAGAGCCTGCGCTGTGTGAGTGACAGCCTGCGCTGTGTGTGAGAGCCTGCGCTGTGTGTGAGAGCCTGCGCTGTGTGAGCGAGAGCCTGCGCTGTGTGAGTGACAGCCTGTGCTGTGTGAGTGACAGCCTGCGCTGTGTGAGTGACAGCCTGCGCTGTGTGAGTGAGAGCCTGCGCTGTGTGAGTGACAGCCTGCGCTGTGTGAGTGACAGCCTGCGCTGTGTGAGTGACAGCCTGCCCTGTGTGAGTGACAGCCTGTGCTGTGTGAGTGAGAGCCTGCGCTGTGAGAGTCTGCGCTGTGTGTGAGAGCCTGCGCTGTGTGAGTGACAGCCTGCGCTGTGTGAGTGACAGCCTGCGCTGTGCGAGTGACAGCCTGCGCTGTGAGAGCCTGCGCTGTGTGTGAGAGCCTGCGCTGTGTGAGTGACAGCCTGCGCTGTGTGTGAGAGCCTGCGCTGTGTGTGAGAGCCTGCGCTGTGCGAGTGACAGCCTGCACTGTGTGTGAGAGCCTGCGCTGTGTGAGTGACAGCCTGCGCTGTGCGAGTGACAGCCTGCGCTGTGAGAGCCTGCGCTGTGTGTGAGAGCCTGTGCTGTGTGTGACAGCCTGCGCTGTGTGAGTGAGAGCCTGCGCTGTGTGAGTGAGAGCCTGCGCTGTGTGTGAGAGCCTGCGCTGTGTGTGAGAGCCTGCGCTGTGCGAGTGACAGCCTGCACTGTGTGTGAGAGCCTGCGCTGTGTGAGTGAGAGCCTGCGCTGTGTGAGTGAGAGCCTGCGCTGTGTGAGTGACAGCCTGCGCTGTGAGAGCCTGCGCTGTGTGAGTGACAGCCTGCGCTGTGTGTGAGAGCCTGCGCTGTGTGAGTGAGAGCCTGCGCTGTGTGAGTGAGAGCCTGCGCTGTGTGAGTGAGAGCCTGCGCTGTGTGAGTGAGAGCCTGCGCTGTGTGAGTGACAGCCTGCGCTGTGTGAGTGACAGCCTGCGCTGTGAGAGCCTGCGCTGTGTGAGTGAGAGCCTGCACTGTGTGAGTGACAGCCTGCGCTGTGTGAGTGACAGCCTGCGCTGTGTGAGTGAGAGCCTGCGCTGTGAGAGCCTGCGCTGTGTGAGTGACAGCCTGCGCTGTGTGAGTGAGAGCCTGCGCTGTGAGAGCCTGCGCTGTGTGAGTGACAGCCTGTGCTGTGTGAGTGACAGCCTGCGCTGTGTGAGTGACAGCCTGCGCTGTGTGAGTGAGAGCCTGCGCTGTGTGAGTGACAGCCTGCGCTGTGAGAGCCTGCGCTGTGTGAGTGAGAGCCTGCGCTGTGTGAGTGAGAGCCTGCGCTGTGTGAGTGACAGCCTGCGCTGTGTGAGTGACAGCCTCCGCTGTGTGAGTGAGAGCCTGCGCTGTGAGAGCCTGCGCTGTGTGATACACCCCTCACTGCATAGATCCCTGTCCCCCTCATACACTCTCCCCTGCACTCACTGCTTGCATCCCTGTCCCCCTCATACACTCTCCCCTGCACTCACTGCATGCATCCCTCTCCCCCTCATACACTCTCCCCTGCACTCACTGCATGCATCCCTCTCCCCCTCATACACTCTCCCCTGCACTCACTGCATGCATCCCTCTCCCCCTCATACACTCTCCCCTGCACTCACTGCATGCATCCCTCTCCCCCTCATACACTCTCCCCTGCACTCACTGCATGCATCCCTCTCCCCCTCATACACTCTCCCCTGCACTCACTGCATACATCCCTCTCCCCCTCATACACTCTCCCCTGCACTCACTGCATGCATCCCTCTCCCCCTCATACACTCTCCCCTGCACTCACTGCATGCATCCCTCTCCCCCTCATACACTCTCCCCTGCACTCACTGCATACATCCCTCTCCCCCTCATACACTCTCCCCTGCACTCACTGCATACATCCCTCTCCCCCTCATACACTCTCCCCTGCACTCACTGCATGCATCCCTCTCCCCCTCATACACTCTCCCCTGCACTCACTGCATGCATCCCTCTCCCCCTCATACACTCTCCCCTGCACACATCCCTCTCCCCCTCATACACTCTCCCCTGCACTCACTGCATGCATCCCTCTCCCCCTCATACACTCTCCCCTGCACTCACTGCATGCATCCCTGTCCCCCTCATACACTCTCCCCTGCACTCACTGCATACATCCCTCTCCCCCTCATACACTCTCCCCTGCACTCACTGCATAGATCCCTGTACCCCTCATACACTCTCCCCTGCACTCACTACTTGCATCCCTGTCCCCCTCATACACTCTCCCCTGCACTCACTGCATGCATCCCTCTCCCCCTCATACACTCTCCCCTGTACTCACTGCATGCATCCCTCTCCCCCTCACACACTCTCCCCTGCACTCACTGCATGCATCCCTCTCCCCCTCATACACTCTCCCCTGCACTCACTGCATGCATCCCTCTCCCCCTCATACATTCTCCCCTGCACTCACTGCATACATCCCTCTCCCCCTCATACACTCTCCCCTGCACTCACTGCATACATCCCTCTCCCCCTCATACACTCTCCCCTGCACTCACTGCATGCATCCCTCTCCCCCTCATACACTCTCCCCTGCACTCACTGCATGCATCCCTCTCCCCCTCATACACTCTCCCCTGCACTCACTGCTTGCATCCCTCTCCCCCTCATACACTCTCCCCTGCACTCACTGCATGCATCCCTCTCCCCCTCATACACTCTCCCCTGCACTCACTGCATGCATCCCTCTCCCCCTCATACACTCTCCCCTGCACTCACTGCATGCATCCCTCTCCCCCTCATACACTCTCCCCTGCACGCACTGCATACATCCCTCTCCCCCTCATACACTCTCCCCTGCACTCACTGCATACATCCCTCTCCCCCTCATACACTCTCCCCTGCACTCACTGCTTGCATCCCTCTCCCCCTCATACACTCTCCCCTGCACTCACTGCATACATCCCTCTCCCCCTCATACACTCTCCCCTGCACTCACTGCATACATCCCTCTCCCCCTCATACACTCTCCCCTGCACTCACTGCATACATCCCTCTCCCCCTCATACACTCTCCCCTGCACTCACTGCATAAATCCCTCTCCCCCTCATACACTCTCCCCTGCACTCACTGCATGCATCCCTCTCCCCCTCATACACTCTCCCCTGCACTCACTGCATGCATCCCTCTCCCCCTCATACACTCTCCCCTGCACTCACTGCATGCATCCCTCTCCCCCTCATACACTCTCCCCTGCACTCACTGCATGCATCCCTCTCCCCCTCATACACTCTCCCCTGCACTCACTGCATGCATCCCTCTCCCCCTCATACACTCTCCCCTGCACTCACTGCATGCATCCCTCTCATACACTCTCCCCTGCACTCACTGCATGCATCCCTCTCCCCCTCATACACTCTCCCCTGCACTCACTGCATGCATCCCTCTCCCCCTCATACACTCTCCCCTGCACTCACTGCATACATCCCTCTCCCCCTCATACACTATCCCCTGCACTCACTGCATGCATCCCTCTCCCCCTCATACACTCTCCCCTGCACTCACTGCATACATCCCTCTCCCCCTCATACACTCTCCCCTGCACTCACTGCATACATCCCTCTCCCCCTCATACACTCTCCCCTGCACTCACTGCATACATCCCTCTCCCCCTCATACACTCTCCCCTGCACTCACTGCATACATCCCTCTCCCCCTCATACACTCTCCCCTGCACTCACTGCATACATCCCTCTCCCCCTCATACACTCTCCCCTGCACTCACTGCTTGCATCCCTCTCCCCCTCATACACTCTCCCCTGCACTCACTGCATACATCCCTCTCCCCCTCATACACTCTCCCCTGCACTCACTGCATACATCCCTCTCCCCCTCATACACTCTCCCCTGCACTCACTGCATGCATCCCTCTCCCCCTCATACACTCTCCCCTGCACTCACTGCATGCATCCCTCTCCCCCTCATACACTCTCCCCTGCACTCACTGCATGCATCCCTCTCCCCCTCATACACTCTCCCCTGCACTCACTGCATGCATCCCTCTCCCCCTCATACACTCTCCCCTGCACTCACTGCATGCATCCCTCTCCCCCTCATACACTCTCCCCTGCACTCACTGCATGCATCCCTCTCCCCCTCATACACTCTCCCCTGCACTCACTGCATGCATCCCTCTCCCCCTCATACACTCTCCCCTGCACTCACTGCATGCATCCCTCTCCCCCTCATACACTCTCCCCTGCACTCACTGCATGCATCCCTCTCCCCCTCATACACTCTCCCCTGCACTCACTGCATACATCCCTCTCCCCTTCATACACTCTCCCCTGCACTCACTGCATACATCCCTCTCCCCCTCATACACTCTCCCCTGCACTCACTGCATACATCCCTCTCCCCCTCATACACTCTCCCCTGCACTCACTGCATGCATCCCTCTCCCCCTCATACACTCTCCCCTGCACTCACTGCTTGCATCCCTCTCCCCCTCATACACTCTCCCCTGCACTCACTGCATACATCCCTCTCCCCTGCACTCACTGCATGCATCCCTCTCCCCCTCATACACTCTCCCCTGCACTCACTGCATGCATCCCTCTCCCCCTCATACACTCTCCCCTGCACGCACTGCATACATCCCTCTCCCCCTCATACACTCTCCCCTGCACTCACTGCATACATCCCTCTCCCCCTCATACACTCTCCCCTGCACTCACTGCATACATCCCTCTCCCCCTCATACACTCTCCCCTGCACTCACTGCATACATCCCTCTCCCCCTCATACACTCTCCCCTGCACTCACTGCATAAATCCCTCTCCCCCTCATACACTCTCCCCTGCACTCACTGCATACATCCCTCTCCCCCTCATACACTCTCCCCTGCACTCACTGCATGCATCCCTCTCCCCCTCATACACTCTCCCCTGCACTCACTGCATGCATCCCTCTCCCCCTCATACACTCTCCCCTGCACTCACTGCATGCATCCCTCTCCCCCTCATACACTCTCCCCTGCACTCACTGCATGCATCCCTCTCCCCCTCATACACTCTCCCCTGCACTCACTGCATGCATCCCTCTCCCCCTCATACACTCTCCCCTGCACTCACTGCATGCATCCCTCTCATACACTCTCCCCTGCACTCACTGCATGCATCCCTCTCCCCCTCATACACTCTCCCCTGCACTCACTGCATGCATCCCTCTCCCCCTCATACACTCTCCCCTGCACTCACTGCATACATCCCTCTCCCCCTCATACACTCTCCCCTGCACTCACTGCATGCATCCCTCTCCCCCTCATACACTCTCCCCTGCACTCACTGCATAAATCCCTCTCCCCCTCATACACTCTCCCCTGCACTCACTGCATACATCCCTCTCCCCCTCATACACTCTCCCCTGCACTCACTGCATACATCCCTCTCCCCCTCATACACTCTCCCCTGCACTCACTGCATACATCCCTCTCCCCCTCATACACTCTCCCCTGCACTCAGTGCATACATCCCTCTCCCCCTCATACACTCTCCCCTGCACTCACTGCATGCATCCCTCTCCCCCTCATACACTCTCCCCTGCACTCACTGCATACATCCCTCTCCCCCTCATACACTCTCCCCTGCACTCACTGCATACATCCCTCTCCCCCTCATACACTCTCCCCTGCACTCACTGCATGCATCCCTCTCCCCCTCATACACTCTCCCCTGCACTCACTGCATGCATCCCTCTCCCCCTCATACACTCTCCCCTGCACTCACTGCATGCATCCCTCTCCCCCTCATACACTCTCCCCTGCACTCACTGCATGCATCCCTCTCCCCCTCATACACTCTCCCCTGCACTCACTGCATGCATCCCTCTCCCCCTCATACACTCTCCCCTGCACTCACTGCATGCATCCCTCTCCCCCTCATACACTCTCCCCTGCACTCACTGCATGCATCCCTCTCCCCTCATACACTCTCCCCTGCACTCACTGCATGCATCCCTCTCCCCCTCATACACTCTCCCCTGCACTCACTGCATGCATCCCTCTCCCCCTCATACACTCTCCCCTGCACTCACTGCATGCATCCCTCTCCCCCTCATACACTCTCCCCTGCACTCACTGCATACATCCCTCTCCCCCTCATACACTCTCCCCTGCACTCACTGCATACATCCCTCTCCCCCTCATACACTCTCCCCTGCACTCACTGCATACATCCCTCTCCCCCTCATACACTCTCCCCTGCACTCACTGCATACATCCCTCTCCCCCTCATACACTCTCCCCTGCACTCACTGCATGCATCCCTCTCCCCCTCATACACTCTCCCCTGCACTCACTGCTTGCATCCCTCTCCCCCTCATACACTCTCCCCTGCACTCACTGCATACATCCCTCTCCCCTGCACTCACTGCATGCATCCCTCTCCCCCTCATACACTCTCCCCTGCACTCACTGCATGCATCCCTCTCCCCCTCATACACTCTCCCCTGCACGCACTGCATACATCCCTCTCCCCCTCATACACTCTCCCCTGCACTCACTGCATACATCCCTCTCCCCCTCATACACTCTCCCCTGCACTCACTGCTTGCATCCCTCTCCCCCTCATACACTCTCCCCTGCACTCACTGCATACATCCCTCTCCCCCTCATACACTCTCCCCTGCACTCACTGCATACATCCCTCTCCCCCTCATACACTCTCCCCTGCACTCACTGCATACATCCCTCTCCCCCTCATACACTCTCCCCTGCACTCACTGCATACATCCCTCTCCCCCTCATACACTCTCCCCTGCACTCACTTCTTGCATCCCTCTCCCCCTCATACACTCTCCCCTGCACTCACTGCTTACATCCCTCTCCCCCTCATACACTCTCCCCTGCACTCACTGCATGCATCCCTCTCCCCTCATACACTCTCCCCTGCACTCACTGCATGCATCCCTCTCCCCCTCATACACTCTCCCCTGCACTCACTGCATGCATCCCTCTCATACACTCTCCCCTGCACTCACTGCATGCATCCCTCTCCCCCTCATACACTCTCCCCTGCACTCACTGCATGCATCCCTCTCCCCCTCATACACTCTCCCCTGCACTCACTGCATGCATCCCTCTCCCCCTCATACACTCTCCCCTGCACTCACTGCATACATCCCTCTCCCCCTCATACACTCTCCCCTGCACTCACTGCATACATCCCTCTCCCCCTCATACACTCTCCCCTGCACTCACTGCATACATCCCTCTCCCCCTCATACACTCTCCCCTGCACTCACTGCATGCATCCCTCTCCCCCTCATACACTCTCCCCTGCACTCACTGCATACATCCCTCTCCCCCTCATACACTCTCCCCTGCACTCACTGCATACATCCCTCTCCCCTCATACACTCTCCCCTGCACTCACTGCATACATCCCTCTCCCCCTCATACACTCTCCCCTGCACTCACTGCATGCATCCCTCTCCCCCTCATACACTCTCCCCTGCACTCACTGCATGCATCCCTCTCCCCCTCATACACTCTCCCCTGCACTCACTGCATGCATCCCTCTCCCCCTCATACACTCTCCCCTGCACTCACTGCATGCATCCCTCTCCCCCTCATACACTCTCCCCTGCACTCACTGCATGCATCTCTCTCCCCCTCATACACTCTCCCCTGCACTCACTGCATGCATCCCTCTCCCCCTCATACACTCTCCCCTGCACTCACTGCATGCATCCCTCTCCCCCTCATACACTCTCCCCTGCACTCACTGCATGCATCCCTCTCCCCCTCATACACTCTCCCCTGCACTCACTGCATGCATCCCTCTCCCCCTCATACACTCTCCCCTGCACTCACTGCATACATCCCTCTCCCCCTCATACACTCTCCCCTGCACTCACTGCATGCATCCCTCTCCCCCTCATACACTCTCCCCTGCATTCACTGCATGCATCCCTCTCCCCCTCATACACTCTCCCCTGCACTCACTGCATGCATCCCTCTCCCCCTCATACACTCTCCCCTGCACTCACTGCATGCATCCCTCTCCCCCTCGTACACTCTCCACTGCACTCACTGCATGCATCCCTCTCCCCCTCGTACACTCTCCCCTGCACTCACTGCTTGCATCCCTCTCCCCCTCATACACTCTCCCCTGCACTCACTGCATGCATCCCTCTCCCCCTCATACACTCTCCCCTGCACTCACTGCATACATCCCTCTCCCCCTCATACACTCTCCCCTGCACTCACTGCATACATCCCTCTCCCCCTCATACACTCTCCCCTGCACTCACTGCATACATCCCTCTCCCCCTCATACACTCTCCCCTGCACTCACTTCTTGCATCCCTCTCCCCCTCATACACTCTCCCCTGCACTCACTGCTTACATCCCTCTCCCCCTCATACACTCTCCCCTGCACTCACTGCATGCATCCCTCTCCCCCTCATACACTCTCCCCTGCACTCACTGCATGCATCCCTCTCCCCCTCATACACTCTCCCCTGCACTCACTGCATGCATCCTCTCCCCCTCATACACTCTCCCCTGCACTCACTGCATGCATCCCTCTCATACACTCTCCCCTGCACTCACTGCATGCATCCCTCTCCCCCTCATACACTCTCCCCTGCACTCACTGCATGCATCCCTCTCCCCCTCATACACTCTCCCCTGCACTCACTGCATGCATCCCTCTCCCCCTCATACACTCTCCCCTGCACTCACTGCATACATCCCTCTCCCCCTCATACACTCTCCCCTGCACTCACTGCATACATCCCTCTCCCCCTCATACACTCTCCCCTGCACTCACTGCATACATCCTCTCCCCTCATACACTCTCCCCTGCACTCACTGCATGCATCCTCTCCCCCTCATACACCCTCCCCTGCACTCACTGCATACATCCCTCTCCCCCTCATACACTCTCCCCTGCACTCACTGCATACATCCCTCTCCCCCTCATACACTCTCCCTGCACTCACTGCATGCATCCCTCTCCCCCTCATACACTCTCCCCTGCACTCACTGCATGCATCCCTCTCCCCCTCATACACTCTCCCCTGCACTCACTGCATGCATCCCTCTCCCCTCATACACTCTCCCCTGCACTCACCTGCATGCATCCCTCTCATACACTCTCCCCTGCACTCACTGCATGCATCCCTCTCCCCCTCATACACTCTCCCCTGCACTCACTGCATGCATCCCTCTCCCCCTCATACACTCTCCCCTGCACTCACTGCATGCATCCCTCTCCCCTCATACACTCTCCCCTGCACTCACTGCATGCATCCCTCTCCCCCTCATACACTCTCCCCTGCACTCACTGCATGCATCCCTCTCCCCTCATACACTCTCCCCTGCACTCACTGCATGCATCACTCTCCCCCTCATACACTCTCCCCTGCACTCACTGCATACATCCCTCTCCCCCTCATACACTCTCCCCTGCACTCACTGCATGCATCCCTCTCCCCCTCATACACTCTCCCCTGCATTCACTGCATGCATCCCTCTCCCCCCTCATACACTCTCCCCTGCACTCACTGCATGCATCCCTCTCCCCTCATACACTCTCCCCTGCACTCACTGCATGCATCCCTCTCCCCCTCATACACTCTCCCCTGCACTCACTGCATGCATCCCTCTCCCCCTCATACACTCTCCCCTGCACTCACTGCATGCATCCCTCTCCCCCTCGTACACTCTCCCCTGCACTCACTGCATGCATCCCTCTCCCCCTCGTACACTCTCTCCCTGCACTCACTGCATGCATCCCTCTCCCCCTCATACACTCTCCCCTGCACTCACTGCATGCATCCCTCTCCCCCTCATACACTCTCCCCTGCACTCACTGCATGCATCCCTCTCCCCCTCATACACCTCCCCTGCACTCACTGCATACATCCCTCTCCCCCTCATACACTCTCCCTGCACTCACTGCATACATCCCTCTCCCCCTCATACACTCTCCCCTGCACTCACTGCATGCATCCCTCTCCCCCTCGTACACTCTCCCCTGCACTCACTGCATGCATCCCTCTCCCCCTCATACACTCTCCACTGCACTCACTGCATGCATCCCTCTCCCCCTCATACACTCTCCCCTGCACTCACTGCATGCATCCCTCTCCCCTCATACACTCTCCCTGCACTCACTGCATGCATCCCTCTCCCCCTCATACACTCTCCCCTGCACTCACTGCATACATCCCTCTCCCCCTCATACACTCTCCCCTGCACTCACTGCATGCATCCCTCTCCCCCTCATACACTCTCCCTGCACTCACTGCATGCATCCCTCTCCCCCTCATACACTCTCCCCTGCACTCACTGCATGCATCCCTCTCCCCTCATACACTCTCCCCTGCACTCACTGCATGCATCCCTCTCCCCTCATACCCTCTCCCCTGCACTCACTGCATGCATCCCTCTCCCCCTCATACACTCTCCCCTGCACTCACTGCATGCATCCCTCTCCCCCTCATACACTCTCCCCTGCACTCACTGCATACATCCCTCTCCCCCTCATACACTCTCCCCTGCACTCACTGCATACATCCCTCTCCCCCTCATACACTCTCCCCTGCACTCACTGCATGTATCCCTCTCCCCCTCATACACTCTCCCCTGCACTCACTGCATGCATCCCTGTCCCCCTCATACACTCTCCCCTGCACTCACTGCATGCATCCCTCTCCCCCTCATACACTCTCCCCTGCACTCACTGCTTGCGTAGTCGGGGGGTGCGTAGATCTCGTTGAGATGAACAGGACCGGGTTTCGCCACCTTCAGATAGACCATGTCTGAGGTGTTCTTCAGAGCAGCAACAGCCTCCTCGTGTCTCACATCCTGCAGGTTTGTGTTATTCACCTGGGTGGAGGAGAGGGGGGTGAGGGAGGGGGAGGAAGAGGGGGTGGTGAGGGAGGGGGAGGAAGAGGGGGGGGGTGAGGGAGGGAGGAGGTGGGAGGGAGAAGGGGGGGAGAGCGTGGTGAGGGAGGGTGAGAAGGGGGGTGAGGGACGGGGAGAGAGGAGTGAGGGAGAGAGGGAGACAGGAGAAGAGGGAAAGAGAGGAGAAGATGGATAGAGGGAGAAGGGAGAGAGGGTGGTGAGGGAGGGGGGGAGGGGGAGACAGGGTGGTGAGGGAGGAGGGGGAGGGAGAGAGGGGAGGAGGGAGGGGGGAGGGGGAGGGAAAGAGCGGGTGAGAAGAGGGAAGGCGAGGAGAAGAGGGATAGAGGAGTGAGGGGAGAAGAGAGAGAAGAAGGGGGTGGGGGGTGAGGGAGAAAAGGGGGAAGAGACAAAGGGGGATAGGGGTGAGGGAGAAAGTGGGGAGGGAAAAGAAGAGAAAGGGAGGAGAGGGTATAGAGAGGAGTGAGGGAGAGAGTGGGGAGCGAGGTGGGGGGAGGAAAGGGATTGTACCAAATCAAGGAGACTTCCACCATGAATGAGACTTTTCCCCATGAATGAGACTTCTCCCCATGAATGAGACTTCTCCCCATGAATGAGACTTCTCCCCATGAATGAGACTTCCCCCCCATGAATGAGACTTCTCCCCATGAATGAGACTTCTCCCCATGAATGAGACTTCCCCCCATGAATGAGACTTCCCCCCATGAATGAGACTTCCCCCCATGAATGAGACTTCTCCCCATGAATGAGACTTCTTCTTCCATGAATGAGACTTCCCCCCATGAATGAGACTTCTCCCCATGAATGAGACTTCTCCCCATGAATGAGACTTCCCCCCATGAATGAGACTTCTCCCCATGAATGAGACTTCCCCCCATGAATGAGACTTCTCCCCATGAATGAGACTTCCCCCCATGAATGAGACTTCCCCCCATGAATGAGACTTCTCCCCATGATGAGACTTCTCCCCATGAATGAGACTTCTCCCCATGAATGAGACTTCTCCCATGAATGAGACTTCCCCCCATGAATGAGACTTCCCCCCTGAATGAGACTTCTCCCATGAATGAGACTTCTCCCCATGAATGAGACTTCTCCCCATGAATGAGACTTCTCCCCATGAATGAGACTTCTCCCCATGAATGAGACTTTCTCCCCATGAATGAGACTTCCCCCCATGAATGAGACTTCCCCCCATGAATGAGACTTCCCCCCATGAATGAGACTTCTCCCCATGAATGAGACTTCTCCCATGAATGAGACTTCTCCCCATGAATGAGACTTCTCCCCATGAATGAGACTTCTCCCCATGAATGAGACTTCCCCCATGAATGAGACTTCCCCCATGAATGAGACTTCCCCCCCATGAATGAGACTTCCCCCCATGAATGAGACTTCCCCCCATGAATGAGACTTCCCCCATGAATGAGACTTCTCCCCATGAATGAGACTTCCCCCATGAATGAGACTTCCCCCCCATGAATGAGACTTCTCACCATGATGAGACTTCCCCCCATGAATGAGACTTCCCCCCATGAATGAGACTTCCCCCCCATGAATGAGACTTCCCCCATGAATGAGACTTCCACCCATGAATGAGACTTCCCCCCATGAATGAGACTTCTCCCCATGAATGAGACTTCCCCCCATGAATGAGACTTCCCCCCATGAATGAGACTTCCCCCCATGAATGAGACTTCCCCCCATGAATGAGACTTCCCCCCATGAATGAGACTTCCCCCCATGAATGAGACTTCCCCCCATGATGAGATTTCCCCCCATGAATGAGACTTCTCCCCATGAATGAGACTTCCCCCCATGAATGAGACTTCTCCCCATGAATGAGGACTTCCCCCCATGAATGAGACTTTCCCCCATGAATGAGACTTCTACCCATGAATGAGACTTCCCCCAATGAATGAGACTTCCCCCCATGAATGAGACTTCTCCCATGAATGAGACTTCTCCCCATGAATGAGATTTCCCCCCATGAATGAGACTTCACCCCATAAATGAGACTTCCCCCCATGAATGAGACTTCTCCCCATGAATGAGACTTCCCCCCATGAATGAGACTTCTCCCATGAATGAGACTTCTCCCATGAATGAGACTTCTCCCCATGAATGAGACTTCTCCCCATGAATGAGACTTCTCCCCATGAATGAGACTTCCCCCCATGAATGAGACTTCCCCATGAATGAGACTTCCCCCCCATGAATGAGACTTCCCCCATGAATGAGACTTCCCCCATGAATGAGACTTCCCCCCATGAATGAGACTTCTCCCAGAATGAGACTTCCCCCCATGAATGAGACTTTCCCCCATGAATGAGACTTCTCCCATGAATGAGACTTCCCCATGAATGAGACTTCCCCCATGAATGAGACTTCCCCCCCCATGAATGAGACTTCCACCCATGAATGAGACTTCCACCCATGAATGAGACTTCCCCCATGAATGAGACTTCTCCCCATGAATGAGACTTCCCCCCATGAATGAGACTTCCCCCCATGAATGAGACTTCCCCCATGAATGAGACTTCCCCCCATGAACGAGACTTCTCCCCATGAACGAGACTTCTCCCCCATGAACGAGACTTCACCCCATGAACGAGACTTCCCCCATGAACGAGACTTCCCCCATGAATGAGACTTCTCCCATGAATGAGACTTCCTCCCATGAATGAGACTTCCCCCCATGAATGAGACTTCCCCCATGAATGAGACTTCTCCCCATGAATGAGACTTCCCCCCATGAATGAGACTTCCCCCCATGAATGAGACTTCTCCCCATGAATGAGACTTCCCCCATGAATGAGACTTCTCCCCATGAATGAGACTTCCCCCATGAATGAGACTTCCCCCCATGAATGAGACTTCTCCCCCATGAATGAGACTTCTCCCCATGAATGAAACTTCCCCCCATGAATGAGACTTCTCCCCATGAATGAGACTTCTCCCCATGAATGAGACTTACCCCATGAATGAGACTTCCCCCCATGAATGAGACTTCTCCCCATGAATGAGACTTCCCCCCATGAATGAGACTTCTCCCCATGAATGAGACTTCCCCCATGAATGAGACTTCTCCCCATGAATGAGACTTCCCCCCATGAATTAGACTTCTCCCCCATGAATGAGACTTCTCCCCATGAATGAGACTTCTCCCCATGAATGAGGACTTCCCCCATGAATGAGACTTCCCCCCATGAATGAGACTTCCCCCCATGAATGAGACTTCTCCCATGAATGAGACTTCTCCCCATGAATGAGACTTCCCCCATGAATGAGACTTCTCCCATGAATGAGACTTCTCCCATGAATGAGACTTCCCCCCATGAATGAGACTTCCCCCCATGAATGAGACTTCTCCCCATGAATGAGACTTCTCCCATGAATGAGACTTCTCCCATGAATGAGACTTCTCCCCATGAATGAGACTTCCCCCCATGAATGAGACTTCCCCCCATGAATGAGACTTCTCCCCATGAATGAGACTTCCCCCCATGAATGAGACTTCTCCCATGAATGAGACTTCCCCCATGAATGAGACTTCTCCCCATGAATGAGACTTCCCCCCATGAATTAGACTTCTCCCCATGAATGAGACTTCTCCCCATGAATGAGACTTCTCCCCATGAATGAGACTTCCCCCCATGAATGAGACTTCCCCCATGAATGAGACTTCTCCCCATGAATGAGACTTCTCCCCATGAATGAGACTTCTCCCCATGAATGAGACTTCTCCCCATGAATGAGACTTCTCCCCATGAATGAGACTTCCCCCATGAATGAGACTTCCCCCCATGAATGAGACTTCTCCCATGAATGAGACTTCTCCCCATGAATGAGACTTCCCCCATGAATGAGACTTCCCCCATGAATGAGACTTCCCCCCCATGAATGAGACTTCCCCCCATGAATGAGACTTCCCCCCATGAATGAGACTTCCCCCCATGAATGAGACTTCTCCCCAAGAATGAGACTTCCCCCATGAATGAGACTTTCCCCCCATGAATGAGACTTTCCCCCCATGAATGAGACTTCTCCCATGAATGAGACTTCCCCCATGAATGAGACTTCCCCCCATGAATGAGACTTCCCCCCCCATGAATGAGACTTCCACCATGAATGAGACTTCCACCCATGAATGAGACTTCCCCCATGAATGAGACTTCTCCCCATGAATGAGACTTCCCCCCATGAATGAGACTTCCCCCCATGAATGAGACTTCCCCCCATGAATGAGACTTCCCCCCATGAACGAGACTTCTCCCATGAACGAGACTTCTCCCCATGAACGAGACTTCCCCCCATGAACGAGACTTCCCCCCATGAACGAGACTTCCCCCATGAATGAGACTTCTCCCCATGAATGAGACTTCCTCCCATGAATGAGACTTCCCCCCATGAATGAGACTTCCCCCCATGAATGAGACTTCTCCCCATGAATGAGACTTCCCCCATGAATGAGACTTCCCCCATGAATGAGACTTCTCCCATGAATGAGACTTCCCCCCATGAATGAGACTTCCCCCATGAATGAGACTTCCCCCCATGAATGAGACTTCCCCCCATGAATGAGACTTCTCCCCATGAATGAGACTTCTCCCCATGAATGAAACTTCCCCCATGAATGAGACTTCCTCCCCATGAATGACACTTCTCCCCATGAATGAGACTTCCCCCCATGAATGAGACTTCCCCCATGAAAGAGACTTCCCCCATGAATGAGACTTCTCCCATGAATGAGACTTCCCCCCATGAATGAGACTTCCCCCCATGAATGAGACTTCTCCCCATGAATGAGACTTCCCCCCCATGAATGAGACTTCTCCCCATGAATGAGACTTCCCCGCATGAATGAGACTTCTCCCCATGAATGAGACTTCTCCCCATGAATGAGACTTCTCCCCATGAATGAGACTTCTCCCCATGAATGAGACATCCCCCCATGAATGAGACTTCCCCCCATGAATGAGACTTCCCCCCATGAATGAGACTTCTCCCCATGAATGAGACTTCTCCCATGAATGAGACTTTTCCCCATGAATGAGACTTCTCCCCATGAATGAGACTTCTCCCCATGAATGAGACTTCTCCCCATGAATGAGACTTCCCCCCATGAATGAGACTTCCCCCCATGAATGAGACTTCCCCCCCATGAATGAGACTTCCCCCCATGAATGAGACTTCCCCCCATGAATGAGACTTCCCCCATGAATGAGACTTCTCCCCATGAATGAGACTTCCCCCATGAATGAGACTTCCCCCATGAATGAGACTTCTCCCCATGAATGAGACTTCCCCCCAGAATGAGACTTCCCCCATGAATGAGACTTCCCCCCATGAATGAGACTTCCCCCCATGAATGAGACTTCCACCATGATGAGACTTCCCCCAATGAATGAGACTTCTCCCATGAATGAGACTTCTCCCCATGAATGAGACTTCCCCCATGAATGAGACTTCCCCCATGAATGAGACTTCCCCCATGAATGAGACTTCCCCCCATGAATGAGACTTCCCCCCATGAATGAGACTTCTCCCATGAATGAGACTTCCCTCCCCATGAATGAGACTTCTCCCCATGAATGAGACTTCCCCCCATGAATGAGACTTCCCCCCATGAATGAGACTTCTCCCATGAATGAGACTTCCCCCCATGAATGAGACTTCCCCCATGAATGAGACTTCTCCCCATGAATGAGACTTCTCCCCATGAATGAGATTTCCCCCATGAATGAGACTTCCCCCATGAATGAGACTTCCCCCCATGAATGAGACTTCCCCCATGAATGAGACTTCCCCCCATGAATGAGACTTCTCCCATGAATGAGACTTCCCCCCATGAATGAGACTTCTCCCCATGAATGAGACTTCTCCCCATGAATGAGACTTCTCCCCATGAATGAGACTTCTCCCCATGAATGAGACTTCCCCCCATGAATGAGACTTCCCCCATGAATGAGACTTCCCCCCATGAATGAGACTTCCCCCATGAATGACGACTTCCCCCCATGAATGAGACTTCCCCATGAATGAGACTTCCCCCCATGAATGAGACTTCCCCCCATGAATGAGACTTCTCCCCATGAATGAGACTTCTCCCCATGAATGAGACTTCCCCCATGAATGAGACTTCCCCCCATGAATGAGACTTCCCCATGAATGAGACTTCCCCCCATGAATGAGACTTCCCCCCCATGAATGAGACTTCCCCCATGAATGAGACTTCCCCCCATGAATGAGACTTCCCCCCATTGAATGAGACTTCCCCCCATGAATGAGACTTCTCCCCATGAATGAGACTTCTCCCCATGAATGAGACTTCTCCCCATGAACGAGACTTCCCCCATGAACGAGACTTCCCCCCATGAATGAGACTTCTCCCATGAATGAGACTTCTCCCCATGAATGAGACTTCCCCCCATGAATGAGACTTCCCCCCATGAATGAGACTTCTCCCCATGAATGAGACTTCCCCCCATGAATGAGACTTCCCCCCATGAATGAGACTTCCCCCCATGAATGAGACTTCTCCCCATGAATGAGACTTCCACCCATGAATGAGACTTCCCCCATGAATGAGACTTCCCCCCATGAATGAGACTTCTCCCCATGATGAGACTTCCCCCCATGAATGAGACTTCCCCCATGAATGAGACTTCCTCCCATGAATGAGACTTCCCCCCATGAATGAGACTTCCCCCCATGAATGAGACTTCTCCCATGAATGAGACTTCTCCCATGAATGAGACTTCCCCCCATGAATGAGACTTTCCCCATGAATGAGACTTCTCCCATGAATGAGACTTCCCCCCATGAATGAGACTTCTCCCCATGAATGAGACTTCCCCCCCATGAATGAGACTTCTCCCCATGAATGAGACTTCCCCCATGAATGAGACTTTCCCACATGAATGAGACTTCCCCCCATGAATGAGACTTCCACCCATGAATGAGACTTCCCCCCATGAATGAGACTTCACCCCATGAATGAGACTTCCCCCCATGAATGAGACTTCCCCCATGAATGAGACTTCCCCCCATGAATGAGACTTCCCCCATGAATGAGACTTCTCCCCATGAATGAGACTTCTCCCCATGAATGAGACTTCTCCCCCATGAATGAGACTTCCCCCCATGAATGAGACTTCCTCCCCATGAATGAGACTTCTCCCCACGAATGAGACTTCTCCCACGAATGAGACTTCCCCCACGATGAGACTTCCCCCACGAATGAGACTTCCCCCCACGAATGAGACTTCCCCCCACGAATGAGACTTCCCCCACGATGAGACTTCCCCCACGATGAGACCTTCTCCCCACGAATGAGACTTCCCCCCGACTGAGACTCCCCCCATGAATGAGACTTCTCCCCATGAATGAGACTTCTCCCCCTGAATGAGACTTCCCCCCATGAATGAGACTTCCCCCCATGAATGAGACTTCCCCCCCATGAATGAGACTTCTCCCCATGAATGAGACTTCCCCCCATGAATGAGACTTCCCCCCATGAATGAGACTTCTCCCCATGAATGAGACTTCTCCCCATGAATGAGACTTCCCCCATGAATGAGACTTCCCCCATGAATGAGACTTCCCCCCATGAATGAGACTTCTCCCCATGAATGAGACTTCTCCCCATGAATGAGACTTCTCCCCCATGAATGAACTTCCCCCATGAATGAGGACTTCTCCCCATGAATGACACTTCTCCCCATGAATGAGACTTCCCCCCATGAATGAGACTTCCCCCCATGAATGAGACTTCCCCCCATGAATGAGACTTCTCCCCATGAATGAGACTTCCCCCCATGAATGGGACTTCCCCCATGAATGAGACTTCCCCCCCATGAATGAGACTTCTCCCCATGAATGAGACCTTCCCCCCATGAATGAGACTTCCCCCCATGAATGAGACTTCTCCCCATGAATGAGACTTCTCCCCATGAATGAGACTTCTACCCCATGAATGAGACTTCTCCCCCATGAATGAGACTTCCCCCCATGAATGAGACTTCCCCCCATGAATGAGACTTCCCCCCATGAATGAGACTTCTCCCATGAATGAGACTTCTCCCATGAATGAGACTTCTTCCCCATGAATGAGACTTCTCCCCATGAATGAGACTTCTCCCCATGAATGAGACTTCTCCCCATGAATGAACTTCCCCCCATGAATGAGACTTCCCCCCATGAATGAGACTTCCCCCCCATGAATGAGACTTCCCCCCATGAATGAGACTTCCCCCATGAATGAGACTTCCCCCCATGAATGAGACTTCTCCCCATGAAATGAGACTTCCCCATGAATGAGACTTCCCCCCCATGAATGAGACTTCTCCCCATGAATGAGACTTCCCCTCCATGAATGAGACTTCCCCCATGAATGAGACTTCCCCCCATGAATGAGACTTCCCCCATGAATGAGACTTCCACCCATGAATGAGACTTCCCCCATGAATGAGACTTCGCTCCCCATGAATGAGACTTCCCCCCATGAATGAGACTTCCCCCCATGAATGAGACTTCCCCCCATGAATGAGACTTCCCCCCATGAATGAGACTTCCCCCCATGAATGAGACTTCCCCCCATGAATGAGACTTCCCCCATGAATGAGACTTCTCCCCATGAATGAGACTTCCCCCCATGAATGACTTCTCCCCATGAAAGAGACTTCCCCCCATGAATGAGACTTCCCCCATGAATGAGACTTCTCCCCATGAATGAGACTTCCCCCCATGAATGAGACTTCCCCCATGAATGAGACTTCCCCCCCATGAATGAGACTTCTCCCCATGAATGAGACTTCCCCCCATGAATGAGACTTCCCCATGAATGAGACTTCTCCCCCATGAATGAGACTTCCCCCCATGAATGAGACTTCTCCCCCATGAATGAGACTTCCCCCATGAATGAGACTTCTCCCCATGATTGAGACTTCCCCCCATGAATGAGACTTCTCCCCATGAATGAGACTTCCCCCCATGAATGAGACTTTCCCCCATGAATGAGACTTCCCCCCATGAATGAGACTTCCCCCATGATTGAGACTTCCCCCCATGAATGAGACTTCCCCCCATGAATGAGACTTCCCCCTGACTGAGACTCCCCCCATGAATGAGACCTTCCCCCCATGAATGAGACTTCCCCCCATGAATGAGACTTCCCCCCATGAATGAGGACTTCCCCCCATGAATGA
>NW_027454793.1:0-59583 GCF_040206685.1 Ascaphus truei
CCTATATACCCTAATATCCCGCTGCTAATACCTCTCCCTATACACCCTAACATCCTGCTGCTAATACCTCTCCCTATACACCCTAACACCCTGCTGCTAATACCTCTCCCTATACACCCTAACATCCCGCTGCTAATACCTCTCCCTATACACCCTAACATCCCGCTGCTAATACCTCTCCCTATACACCCTAACACCCCGCTGCTAATACCTCTCCCTATACACCCTAACACCCCGCTGCTAATACCTCTCCCTATACACCCTAACACCCCGCTGCTAATACCTCTCCCTATACACCCTAACACCCCGCTGCTAATACCTCTCCCTATACACCCTAACATCCTGCTGCTAATACCTCTCCCTATACACCCTAACACCCCGCTGCTAATACCTCTCCCTATACACCCTAACATCCCGCTGCTAATACCTCTCCCTATACACCCTAACATCCCGCTGCTAATACCTCTCCCTATACACCCTAACATCCCGCTGCTAATACCTCTCCCTATACACCCTAACACCCCGCTGCTAATACCTCTCCCTATACACCCTAACACCCCGCTGCTAATATGTTTTGTCAATTGGATGTAGCATTGGGCAGCCCTGTCTCTTGTTGTATACATTTGCCACGCTCAGTAGCTCTCTGATTGACATAAATATATATTCATGATGAGGTGGGTGTGGGAGTTTGAGCGTGCTGGGAATGTGTGTTATCAATGTCTGACTCCAGAGCTCACTCCTCCCCCCAGAGCTCACTCCTCCCCCCAGAGCTCACTCCTCCCCCCCAGAGCTCACTCCTCCCCCCCAGAGCTCACTCCTCCCCCCAGAGCTCACTCCTCCCCCCCAGAGCTCACTCCTCCCCCCCAGAGCTCACTCCTCCCCCCCAGAGCTCACTCCTCCCCCCAGAGCTCACACCTCCAGAGCTCACTCCTCCCCCCCAGAGCTCACTCCTCCCCCCCAGAGCTCACTCCTCCCCCCCAGAGCTCACTCCTCCCCCCAGAGCTCACTCCTCCCCCCCAGAGCTCACTCCTCCCCCCCAGAGCTCACTCCTCCCCCCTCCCCCCCCAGAGCTCACTCCTCCCCCCCCAGAGCTCACTCCTCCCCCCCCCAGAGCTCACTCCTCCCCCCCCCAGAGCTCACTCCTCCCCCCCAGAGCTCACTCTCCTCCCCCCAGAGCTCACTCCTCCCCCCCCAGAGCTCACTCCTCCCCCCCCCAGAGCTCACTCCTCCCCCCCAGAGCTCACTCCTCCCCCCCAGAGCTCACTCCTCCCCCCCAGAGCTCACTCCTCCTCCTCACCTTATTAACTTGGGAGGTCTTTTCTTTTTGCTGCAGGAACAGGACCTATAATGGGTCTTCCCCTCTTACAGAGGTAACAGGAAGGGTTCACAGTGTAGTGTAGGACCTGCATTAATTTGGTTATACCTTGGCGTTGGTATGCAGGCTTATGACGCTTTGGCTAAAGGGTTTAACTAAATAACCAAGTATTTAATATTATTATTATTGAAGTATTTTACTTTATACTTTTCATCATATATGTTTTGTCAATTGGATGTAGCATTGGGCATCCCCCGTCTCTTGTTCTATACACCCTAACACCCCGCTGCTAATACCTCTCCCTATACACCCTAACATCCTGCTCCTAATACCTCTCCCTATACATCCCAACACCCCGCTGCTAATACCTCTCCCTATACACCCTAACATCCTGCTAATACCTCTCCCTATACACCCTAACATCCTGCTAATACCTCTCCCTATACACCCTAACATCCTGCTAATACCTCTCCCTATACACCCTAACATCCTGCTAATACCTCTCCCTATACACCCTAACACCCTGCTGCTAATACCACTCCCTATACACCCTAACATCCTGCTAATACCTCTCCCTATACACCCTAACACCCTGCTGCTAATACCACTCCCTATACACCCTAACATCCTGCTAATACCTCTCCCTATACACCCTAACACCCTGCTGCTAATACCACTCCCTATACACCCTAACATCCTGCTGCTAATACCTCTTCCTATACACCCTAACACCCCGCTGCTAATACCTCTCCCTATACACCCTAACACCCCGCTGCTAATACCTCTCCCTATACACCCTAACATCCCGCTGCTAATACCTCTCCCTATACACCCTAACATCCCGCTGCTAATACCTCCCTATACACCCTAACACCCTGCTGCTAATACCTCTCCCTATACACCCTAACATCCCGCTGCTAATACCTCTCCCTATAACACATCCTGCTGCTAATACCTTTCCCTATACACCCTAACATCCCGCTGCTAATACCTCTCCCTATACACCCTAACATCCTGCTGATAATAACTCTCCCTATACACCCTAACACCCCGCTGCTAATACCTCTCCCTATACACCCTAACATCCCGCTGCTAATAACTCTCCCTATACACCCTAACATCCCGCTGCTAATAACTCTCCCTATACACCCTAACATCCCGCTGATAATACCTCTCCCTATATACCCTAACACCCCGCTGATAATACCTCTCCCTATACGCCCTAACATCCTGCTACTAATAACTCTCCCTATATGCCCTAACATCCCGCTGCTAATACCCCTCCCTATACACCCTAACACCCCGCTGCTAATACCCCTCCCTATACACCCTAACACCCCGCTGCTAATACCTCTCCCTATACACCCTAACATCCTGCTGCTAATAACTCTCCCTACACACCCTAACATCCCGCTGCTAATAACTCTCCCTACACACCCTAACATCCCGCTGCTAATACCTCTCCCTATACACCCTAACATCCCGCTGCTAATACCTCTCCCTATACACCCTAACATCCTGCTGCTAATACCTCTCCCTATACACCCTAACATCCCGCTGCTAATACCTCTTCCTATACACCCTAACATCCTGCTGATAATACCTCTCCCTATACACCCTAACACCCCACTGCTAATACCTCTCCCTATACACCCTAACACCCCGCTGCTAATACCTCTCCCTATACACCCTAACATCCCGCTGCTAATACCTCTCCCTATACACCCTAACATCCCACTAATACCTCTCCCTATACACCCTAACATCCTGCTGCTAATACCTCTCCCTATACACCCTAACACCCCGCTGCTAATACCTCTCCCTATACACCCTAACATCCCACTAATACCTCTCCCTATACACCCTAACACCCTGCTACTAATACCTCTCCCTATACACCCTAACATCCCACTAATACCTCTCCCTATACACCCTAACATGCCGCTGCTAATACCTCTCCCTATACACCCTAACATCCCACTAATACTTCTCCCTATACACCCTAACACCCCGCTGCTAATACCTCTCCCTATACACCCTAACACCCCGCTGCTAATACCTCTCCCTATACACCCTAACATCCCGCTGCTAATACCTCTCCCTATACACCCTAACATCCCACTAATACCTCTCCCTATACACCCTAACATCCTGCTGCTAATACCTCTCCCTATACACCCTAACACCCCGCTGCTAATACCTCTCCCTATACACCCTAACATCCCACTAATACCTCTCCCTATACACCCTAACACCCTGCTACTAATACCTCTCCCTATACACCCTAACATCCCACTAATACCTCTCCCTATACACCCTAAGATGCCGCTGCTAATACCTCTCCCTATACACCCTAACATCCCACTAATACTTCTCCCTATACACCCTAACACCCCGCTGCTAATACCTCTCCCTATACACCCTAACATCCCGCTGCTAATACCTCTCCCTATACACCCTAACATCCCGCTGCTAATACCTCTCCCTATACACCCTAACATCCTGCTGCTAATACCTCTCCCTATACACCCTAACATCCTGCTGCTAATACCTCTCCCTATACACCCTAACACCCCGCTGCTAATACCTCTCCCTATACACCCTAACACCCCGCTGCTAATACCTCTCCCTATACACCCTAACACCCCGCTGCTAATACCTCTCCCTATACACCCTAACATCCTGCTGCTAATAACTCTCCCTACACACCCTAACATCCCGCTGCTAATAACTCTCCCTACACACCCTAACATCCCGCTGCTAATAACTCTCCCTATACACCCTAACACCCCGCTGCTAATACCTCTCCCTATACACCCTAACATCCCGCTGCTAATACCTCTCCCTATACACCCTAACATCCCGCTGCTAATACCTCTCCCTATACACCCTAACATCCTGCTGCTAATACCTCTCCCTATACACCCTAACATCCCGCTGCTAATACCTCTTCCTATACACCCTAACATCCTGCTGATAATACCTCTCCCTATACACCCTAACACCCCACTGCTAATACCTCTCCCTATACACCCTAACACCCCGCTGCTAATACCTCTCCCTATACACCCTAACATCCCGCTGCTAATACCTCTCCCTATACACCCTAACATCCCACTAATACCTCTCCCTATACACCCTAACATCCTGCTGCTAATACCTCTCCCTATACACCCTAACACCCCGCTGCTAATACCTCTCCCTATACACCCTAACATCCCACTAATACCTCTCCCTATACACCCTAACACCCTGCTACTAATACCTCTCCCTATACACCCTAACATCCCACTAATACCTCTCCCTATACACCCTAACATGCCGCTGCTAATACCTCTCCCTATACACCCTAACATCCCACTAATACTTCTCCCTATACACCCTAACACCCCGCTGCTAATACCTCTCCCTATACACCCTAACACCCCGCTGCTAATACCTCTCCCTATACACCCTAACATCCCGCTGCTAATACCTCTCCCTATACACCCTAACATCCCACTAATACCTCTCCCTATACACCCTAACATCCTGCTGCTAATACCTCTCCCTATACACCCTAACACCCCGCTGCTAATACCTCTCCCTATACACCCTAACATCCCACTAATACCTCTCCCTATACACCCTAACACCCTGCTACTAATACCTCTCCCTATACACCCTAACATCCCACTAATACCTCTCCCTATACACCCTAAGATGCCGCTGCTAATACCTCTCCCTATACACCCTAACATCCCACTAATACTTCTCCCTATACACCCTAACACCCCGCTGCTAATACCTCTCCCTATACACCCTAACATCCCGCTGCTAATACCTCTCCCTATACACCCTAACACCCCGCTGCTAATACCTCTCCCTATACACCCTAACATCCCGCTGCTAATACCTCTCCCTATACACCCTAACATCCTGCTGCTAATACCTCTCCCTATACACCCTAACATCCTGCTGCTAATACCTCTCCCTATACACCCTAACACCCCGCTGCTAATACCTCTCCCTATACACCCTAACACCCCGCTGCTAATACCTCTCCCTATACACCCTAACACCCCGCTGCTAATACCTCTCCCTATACACCCTAACACCCCGCTGCTAATACCTCTCCCTATACACCCTAACACCCCGCTGCTAATACCTTTCCCTATACACCCTAACACCCCGCTGCTAATACCTCTCCCTATACACCCTAACATCCCGCTGATAATAACTCTCCCTATACACCCTAACACCCCGCTGCTAATACCTCTCCTTATACACCCTAACACCCCGCTGCTAATACCTCTCCCTATACACCCTAACACCCTGCTGCTAATACCTCTCCCTATACACCCTAACATCCCGCTGCTAATATCTCTCCCTATACACCCTAACACCCCGCTGCTAATACCTCTCCCTATACACCCTAACACCCCGCTGCTAATACCTCTCCCTATACACCCTAACACCCCGCTGCTAATACCTCTCCCTATACACCCTAACATCCCGCTGATAATAACTCTCCCTATACACCCTAACACCCCGCTGCTAATACCTCTCCTTATACACCCTAACACCCCGCTGCTAATACCTCTCCCTATACACCCTAACATCTTGCTGATAATACCTCTCCCTATACACCCTAACACCCTGCTGCTAATACCTCTCCCTATACACCCTAACATCCCGCTGCTAATACCTCTCCCTATACACCCTAACACCCCGCTGCTAATACCTCTCCCTATACACCCTAACACCCCACTGCTAATACCTCTCCCTATACACCCTAACACCCCGCTGCTAATACCTCTCCCTATACACCCTAACACCCCGCTGCTAATACCTCTCCCTATACACCCTAACACCCTGCTGCTAATACCTCTCCCTATACACCCTAACACCCTACTAGCTTTCCCTATTTCTTTTGTAGGTAGTATTCTGCCTTCCACTGACTGCCTCTCTTTTCAGGGCCAGAACAAAGTGAAGCAGTGTAAGGAAGCAGCTGCTGAAGCTGGTACGGTTTGATGTTACTTACAGAATGCTTATTGTGTTCTAAGTGGGATTGTTCTTTTAGAAGATTGGGGGAGGCGTTAAAGCGCCTGTCTGAGGTGTGTGTGTGTCTGTGTGTCTGTGTGTGTGTGTTAGAGATATATATATATATATATATATATATATATTGTGATGTCTGCATCACGTTGCAGTATCTTATGTCCCATATTAAGGCAGGAAACTCTGTACGTCTTTACAAAAGTTTTTTTTTTACAGGGGTTAAATATTACAATAACAGGCCCACTGTCCCTTTAGAGCAAAACAAATCATAAAAGAAACACATACTCCTATTCGGGAGTCTGACTACACAGCAGCTCCAGTCCCCTCTAACTGGTATCCGCCAGCTAGGCTCGTTATCAGCCCAACACATGTACTACTATAGGCAAACCATATGAACAGTCTTAGGCACATCAATATAATACTTAGCTCTTCTCTGTTGGGGGGCCCCACGAGAGTTCAGAGAATCCCTCTTCTCTGTAGTTCCAAAGTTCTGGACAGGACATCCCTGCTTCAGCGCAGTCTCGCGTCCTTCGTTCTTCTTCCTGGGGTTTAAACCCAGGCAGCCCCAGCAGGCTCCGCAACCAACGTCCAGCGAGCCTAATGGTCTGTGCCAGCCAGCTTCACCTTGGCTGGGGACAGCTCTCGATCTCTTTCAATCTCTCTCCTCTCTCCTCCTCCTGGTCACTCAGGAGACCAGGCTGATTAGCTGCACCCGTGACTAGCTTCTCCAGGGGAGATTAACTGTTTGTACGCTGGAGATCTACACTAGCTGCACTATTCCAGCACCTAGAGATAGTGATTGTATCACTATATATATATTATAAATATATAAAATCAGCTCTGTTACCAATATTATAGGATTGTTGTGGTAAAGACAGCATTGCAGCACTTATATAACTGCAGGCTGGGGCTTAATATCTGATGATATTGTTGCAGATTTCAATTTAGGCAACATTAGTCCAGACTTGAATATTGTATTTATAAGCTGCTGTTTTTTAATTTTACCACAAGAGGGGGCACATTGCCTGTATTTCCTGTTGACTATATTTTGTGCAGAGATGGGAGGAGGTATATAGTGAGCTGTGGGAGCAGGTATATAGTGAGGTGTGGGAGCAGGTATATAGTGAGGTGTGGGAGCAGGTATATAGTGAGGTGTGGGAGCAGGTATATAGGGAGATGTGGGAGCAGGTATATAGGGAGATGTGGGAGCAGGTATATAGGGAGATGTGGGAGCAGGTATATAGGGAGATGTGGGAGCAGGTATGTAGTGAGATGTGGGAGCAGGTATATAGGGAGATGTGGGAGCAGGTATATAGGGAGATGTGGGAGCAGGTATATAGGGAGATGTGGGAGCAGGTATATAGGGAGATGTGGGAGCAGGTATATAGGGAGCTGTGGGAGCAGGTATATAGTGAGCTGTGGGAGCAGGAATATAGGAAGATGTGGGACAGGTATACACGGAGGTGTGGGAGCAGGTATATAGGGAGATGTGGGAGCAGGTATATAGGGACGCATGGGAACAGGTATATAGGGAGGTGTGGGAGCTATAGATAAGCACTGTGACAGGCAATGCATTTTTTGGCAAATGCTTGTTTTCATTTCATTGTTATGTATTGTATTTTGTGTTATGTTTTTTTTAGGTTGCCCGTTCATTGTCATTGTGGTAATCCATGCCCATACATTGTGGGCATGGTTTACCAGTCACAATCAATGGCTTTATTGTGAAATGCTTGTTTTATTTAAATATCATTTGTGCCTGTTTTTTTTCTAGCTTGTCCATTCATTGCCATAGTGGCAAACCATACCCATATTATATGAGCATGGTGAACCACTGTGCCAATCAATTAGTTTATTGGCAATTTTTTGTATTGAAATGTAATTTATTTTATTCAATGCTTTTTTTAAAATGTATTTGTAGCTTGCCCCTTCATTGCTATAGTGGCAAACCATGGCCATATTATATGGGCATGGCTTAGCACTGTGCCGATGAATTGGTGGGGGTGGTGGGGGTGGAGGTAGTTGCCCCAGGGAGTGTGGTTAGGCCTCCCAGGTGGGTAGTGGGGGAAGGGGGGTTAACCCCTTAATTAGTATAGCGGTTACTAACCGCTAAGGTGATTAAGGGGTGCGTGGCCATTAGTTTGTTTTTTGATTGTAATGTTGCTGCCCACGGAGGACATGAACGCGGAGGACGGTGATGAGGACAGCCTTCATCCTGGCAGGGGTAAGTAGAACTTTTATTTACTTTATGCTGGCTGTGTAATGTTTTATTTTTAACGGGCAAATGCACTATTATCCAAATCTGTATAATAAACATTTTGCCCATTACTGTACTGTTTGTGTTGGGGTGGTAAGGGTTGTTGGGGGTAGAGGAGGTAGGTAGTAGGGTTGTTGTATTTTAATGTTTCTTGGGGGTAGAGGTATTGGGTGAAGGGGGTAGTTGCCCCAGGGCGGGTGGTTAGGCCTCTCGGGTGGGAAGCGGGAGTGGTTAACCCCTTCATTATCATAGCACTTTCCACCGCTGTGGTAGCGAAGGGGTTAACTCCCACCGCAACCTGCCCGGAAGGCCTAACCACCCATCCTGGGGCAACAACCCCCTTCACCCACCCCCTAAACCCCAAAGAACCACGTACTCGGGTTTAACCCCTTCATTGCCTTAGCGTCTAGCCGCTATGGTAATGAAGCTGTTTTTATTAGAATTTTAATGACACCGTACTGTAGCAGGGGGTCTCCAGAGCTGACTCGCATTAATTTCAGCCTCGGGAACCCCTGCTTCCTGAGTTACAGGCCCGGTATGGGGTGCCGCTATCCCCCTGCAATGTTTAAATCTCCCAGGTCATGTGACCGGGACATTTAAATGCACAGGAGATATTGGCACCCCATACAAGGGCCTGTAACTTGGGAAGCGGGGGTCCCCGGGGCTGAAATCAATGCGGTTCAGCTCCGGAGACCCCCTGCTACAATACACGGTTATTAAAATGTAAATAAAAACACTGCGATCGCCTGTGAGAGCTGTGCCGGGAGATGCGTCTCTCTCTCTGTGCCGGGAGATGCGGCTCTCTCTCTGTGCCGGGAGATGCGGCTCTCTCTCTGTGCCGGGAGATGCGGCTCTCTCTCTGTGCCGGGAGATGCGGCTCTCTCTCTGTGCCGGGAGATGCGGCTCTCTCTCTGTGCCGGGAGATGCGGCTCTCTCTCTGTGCCGGGAGATGCGGCTCTCTCTCTGTGCCGGGAGATGCGGCTCTCTCTCTGTGCCGGGAGATGCGGCTCTCTCTCTGTGCCGGGAGATGCGGCTCTCTCTCTGTGCCGGGAGATGCGGCTCTCTCTCTGTGCCGGGAGACGCGGCTCTCTCTCTGTGCCGGGAGACGCGGCTCTCTCTCTGTGCCGGGAGACGCGGCTCTCTCTCTGTGCCGGGAGACGCGGCTCTCTCTCTGTGCCGGGAGACGCGGCTCTCTCTCTGTGCCGGGAGACGCGTCTCTCTCTCTGTGCCGGGAGACGCGTCTCTCTCTCTGTGCCGGGAGACGCGTCTCTCTCTCTGTGCCGGGAGACGCGGCTCTCTCTCTGTGCCGGGAGACGCGGCTCTCTCTCTGTGCCGGGAGACGCGGCTCTCTCTCTGTGCCGGGAGACGCGGCTCTCTCTCTGTGCCGGGAGACGCGGCTCTCTCTCTGTGCCGGGAGACGCGGCTCTCTCTCTGTGCCGGGAGACGCGGCTCTCTCTCTGTGCCGGGAGACGCGGCTCTCTCTCTGTGCCGGGAGACGCGGCTCTCTCTCTGTGCCGGGAGACGCGGCTCTCTCTCTGTGCCGGGAGACGCGGCTCTCTCTCTGTGCCGGGAGACGCGGCTCTCTCTCTGTGCCGGGAGACGCGGCTCTCTCTCTGTGCCGGGAGACGCGGCTCTCTCTCTGTGCCGGGAGACGCGGCTCTCTCTCTGTGCCGGGAGACGCGGCTCTCTCTCTGTGCCGGGAGACGCGGCTCTCTCTCTGTGCCGGGAGACGCGGCTCTCTCTCTGTGCCGGGAGACGCGGCTCTCTCTCTGTGCCGGGAGACGCGGCTCTCTCTCTGTGCCGGGAGACGCGGCTCTCTCTCTGTGCCGGGAGACGCGGCTCTCTCTCTGTGCCGGGAGACGCGGCGCTCTCTCTCTGTGCCGGGAGACGCGGCGCTCTCTCTCTGTGCCGGGAGACGCGGCGCTCTCTCTCTGTGCCGGGAGACGCGGCGCTCTCTCTCTGTGCCGGGAGACGCGGCGCTCTCTCTCTGTGCCGGGAGACGCGGCGCTCTCTCTCTGTGCCGGGAGACGCGGCGCTCTCTCTCTGTGCCGGGAGACGCGGCGCTCTCTCTCTGTGCCGGGAGACGCGGCGCTCTCTCTCTGTGCCGGGAGACGCGGCGCTCTCTCTCTGTGCCGGGAGACGCGGCGCTCTCTCTCTGTGCCGGGAGACGCGGCGCTCTCTCTCTGTGCCGGGAGACGCGGCGCTCCCTCTGTGCCGCTCTGACTGACGGTGGACAGATCGTACAGGGAAGAACTTTGAGAGAGGATGAGATACCGTCGCTGCTCCGCCGTACGGTTTTGGCATTTTCCCACCTCACGGTTTGAGATTTGGGGTTTCTGATTCTTTCTGAATACCGTGATAACACAAATGCCAAACCGTCCGGCGGGAACAGGCCAAACCGTCCGGCGGGAACATGCCAAACCGTCCGGCGGGAACATGCCAAACCGTCCGGCGGGAACATGCCAAACCGTCCGGCGGGAACATGCCAAACCGTCCGGCGGGAACAGGCCAAACCGTCCGGCGGGAACAGGCCAAACCGTCCGGCGGGAACAGGCCAAACCGTCCGGCGGGAACAGGCCAAACCGTCCGGCGGGAACAGGCCAAACCGTCCGGCGGGAACAGGCCAAACCGTCCGGCGGGAACAGGCCAAACCGTCCGGCGGGAACAGGCCAAACCGTCCGGCGGGAACAGGCCAAACCGTCCGGCGGGAACAGGCCAAACCGTCCGGCGGGAACAGGCCAAACCGTCCGGCGGGAACAGGCCAAACTGTTCGAGATGGCAGCAAACTCATGGAAGCCGCTAGAATAGGCCCCATTGTATTTTATCCCATCAGTTTGTGGCTTCACTCAGAATTGTAGCTAATTTATAGATAGTTATCACCATCGTGTTGATTCTTTATTTGCACGTGCGGCTGTTTCTTCTCTCTCTATGCTGGGTGTGTGAGACCCGAGACATTATAGCAGCATTTACCCTGTACAGATTTACACATCTGCATACTACTGAAAGGTTAACGATTTCGCGCATCAATTCCATATACAGCTAGGTCCGTAAATAATTGGACACTGATACAAGTTTTGTTATTTCGGCTGTGTACCAAAATAAAATCACGTTACAGTTAAATAATGAATATGGGCTTAAAGGACAGTCTATCAGCTTTAATTTGAGGGTATTCACATACAAATTGGAGGAAGGGTTTAGGAATTACATCTCTTTAATATGTAGCCCCCTCTTTTTCAAGGGACCAAAAGTAATTGGACAATTGACTCAAAAGCTGTTTCATGGACAGGTGTGGGCTATTCCTTCGTTATTTCATCATCAATTAAGCAGGTAAAAGGTCTGGAGTTGATTCCAGGTGTGGCATTCACATTTGGAAGCTGTTGCTGTGAACCCACAACATGCGGTCAAAGGAGCTCTCAATGCAAGTGAAACAGGGCATCCTTAGGCTGCAAAAAAAGAAAACCCATCAGAGAGATAGCAGGAACATTAGGAGTGGCCAAATCAACAGTTTGGTACAGTCCGAGAAAAAAAGAACGCACTGGTGAGCTCTGCAACACAAAAATGCCTGGACGTCAAAGGAAGACAACAGTGGTGGATGATTGTAGGATCCTTTCCATGGTAAAGAAAAACCCCTTCACAACATCCAGCCAAGTGAAGAACACTCTCCAGGAGGTAGGCATATCATTATCCAAGTCTACCATAAAGAGGGTTCACCACAAGCTGCAAACCATTCATAAGCCTCAAGAATAGAAAGGCCAGATTAGACTTTGCCAAACAATATCTAAAAAAGCCAGCGTAGTTCTGGAACAGCATTCTTTGGACAGATGAAACTAAGATCAACCTGTACCAGAATGATAGGAAGAAAAAAGTATGGAGAAGGCTTGGAACGGCTCATGATCCGAAGCATACCACATCACCTGTAAAACACGGTGGAGGCAGTGTGATGGCATGAGCATGCATGGCTTACAATGGCACTGGGTCACTAGTGTTTATTGATGATGTGACAGAAGACAGAAGCAGCCGGATGAATTCTGAAGCGTATAGGGATATATTGTCTGCTCAGATTCAGCCAAATTCAGCGAAGTTGATTGGACGGCGCTTCACTTTACAGATGGCCAATGACCCAAAACATACTGCGAAAGCAACCCAGGAGTTTAAGGCAAAGAAGTGGAATATTCTGCAATGGCCGAGTCAATCACCTGATCTCAACCTGATCGAGCATGCATTTCACTTGCTGAAGACAAAACTTAAGGCAGAAAGACCCACAAAGAAACAACAACTTAAGACAGCTGCAGTAAATGCCTGGCAAAGCATCACAAACTTCCGGCGGAAACCCAGCGTTTGGTGATGTCCATGCGTTCCAGACTTCAAGCAGTCATTGCCTGCAAAGGATTCTCGACAAAGTATTAAAAATGAACATTTTATTTTTGATTGTTAATTTTTCCAATTACATTTGAGCCCCTGAAATAAGGGGACTGTGTATGAAAATGGTTGCAATTCCTAAACGTTTCATACGATAATTTTGTTCAACCCCTTGAATTAAAGCTGAAAGTCTGCACTTCTATTGCATCTCGGTTGTTTCATTTCAAATTAATTGTGGTGGCGTACAGAGCCAATATTCTGAAAATTGTGTAAGTGTCCTGGAACAAGAATCATATTTCTGATTGACCCGCCTTGCAGTTTCTGCTTGTCAGCTCCTTAGTTTCAGCTACATGTATTTGCTCTACACACACACTGTGCCTGTGTGAGATGTTACAATGTTGCCTTCCCTGCCTCTAGGCATGTAGTCAGTGAGTTGCTACTGCAGCCTCTGAGATGTCTCCTAGAATGGGCTATTCTGCCCTCCCCCCTGTTTTGCTGACAGGTAGTCTGTCCCAAGACTATTCCTGTTACCCAGATTCCCCCACACTTCCTTTTCATTCCTGACTTTGGCTGAGTGAGTACCTTCCTGTTACACTCCCATGGCAAGGCCATCTCTTTCTACCTGCCCTCAACTACAAACTCACAACTACACAACATCCACAAGAGCCTGTATTTACTGCTGCTTTTCCAATAAAGTGAAGGAAATATTATAGGACTTGGCGTGATTTGTAAAGGGGGCTGAGTTAAAGCTATCTAGGGCTATTCACACATCACACGTGGCCCTGGCTTCAGAATAGTAAGTGTCCAATTATTTACAGACCTAACTGTACATTGAAACATTGGTTTCAAGAAGGTGTAAGAGTTTTTTATAATGTGCGTATCGAACTTAGAACTACCAAAGAACTTGAACGGATACCATTGTGACTGTAGTTCTTAGCACATAACTAAGAAATGCCTGTGCAAGACTTAGACAGCCATCTTTATATCTGTCTCTGAGTAAATGAACACTGGGAAAAGACGCTGATCTGTGGATAATGGAGGAAGGTAGAGAGATACCTATTTTCACTCTGGCTTTGATTTCTAGACCGGTTATACAAGCACAATATTGACCTGCTGGAGAAAGCTCGGATTGAGTGGGAGCTGGAACACATTAATACCTGCCAGGTATGTACACATTGCTCTGGGATTTATTCCGGGCGCGCTGTGTAAGCGCAGCCCCGGATAACGCGCTCACTTTGCAGTGTGTGTATGTACACATTGCTGTGGGATATATTCCGGGCGCGCTGTGTAAGCGCAGCCCCGGATAACGCGCTCACTTTGCAGTGTGTGTATGTACACATTGCTGTGGGATATATTCCGGGCGCGCTGTGTAAGCGCAGCCCCGGATACAGCGCTCACTTTGCAGTGTGTGTATGTACACATTGCTGTGGGATATATTCCGGGCGCGCTGTGTAAGCGCAGCCCCGGATACAGCGCTCACTTTGCAGTGTGTTGTATGTACACATTGCTGTGGGATATATTCCGGGCGCGCTGTGTAAGCGCAGCCCCGGATAACGCGCTCACTTTGCAGTGTGTTGTATGTACACATTGCTGTGGGATATATTCCGGGCGCGCTGTGTAAGCGCAGCCCCGGATAACGCGCTCACTTTGCAGTGTGTGTATGTACACATTGCTGTGGGATATATTCCGGGCGCGCTGTGTAAGCGCAGCCCCGGATAACGCGCTCACTTTGCAGTGTGTGTATGTACACATTGCTGTGGGATATATTCCGGGCGCGCTGTGTAAGCGCAGCCCCGGATACAGCGCTCACTTTGCAGTGTGCGTATGTACACATTGCTGTGGGATATATTCCGGGCGCGCTGTGTAAGCGCAGCCCCGGATACAGCGCTCACTTTGCAGTGTGTGTATGTACACATTGCTGTGGGATATATTCCGGGCGCGCTGTGTAAGCGCAGCCCCGGATACAGCGCTCACTTTGCAGTGTGTGTATGTACACATTGCTGTGGGATATATTCCGGGCGCGCTGTGTAAGCGCAGCCCCGGATACAGCGCTCACTTTGCAGTGTGCGTATGTACACATTGCTGTGGGATATATTCCGGGCGCGCTGTGTAAGCGCAGCCCCGGATACAGCGCTCACTTTGCAGTGTGTGTATGTACACATTGCTGTGGGATATATTCCGGGCGCGCTGTGTAAGCGCAGCCCCGGATACAGCGCTCACTTTGCAGTGTGTGTATGTACACATTGCTGTGGGATATATTCCGGGCGCGCTGTGTAAGCGCAGCCCCGGATAACGCGCTCACTTTGCAGTGTGTGTATGTACACATTGCTGTGGGATATATTCCGGGCGCGCTGTGTAAGCGCAGCCCCGGATAACGCGCTCACTTTGCAGTGTGTGTATGTACACATTGCTGTGGGATATATTCCGGGCGCGCTGTGTAAGCGCAGCCCCGGATAACGCGCTCACTTTGCAGTGTGCTGTATGTACACATTGCTGTGGGATATATTCCGGGCGCGCTGTGTAAGCGCAGCCCCGGATAACGCGCTCACTTTGCAGTGTGTGTATGTACACATTGCTGTGGGATATATTCCGGGCGCGCTGTGTAAGCGCAGCCCCGGATACAGCGCTCACTTTGCAGTGTGCTGTATGTACACATTGCTGTGGGATATATTCCGGGCGCGCTGTGTAAGCGCAGCCCCGGATAACGCGCTCACTTTGCAGTGTGTGTATGTACACATTGCTGTGGGATATATTCCGGGCGCGCTGTGTAAGCGCAGCCCCGGATAACGCGCTCACTTTGCAGTGTGCTGTATGTACACATTGCTGTGGGATATATTCCGGGCGCGCTGTGTAAGCGCAGCCCCGGATAACGCGCTCACTTTGCAGTGTGCTGTATGTACACATTGCTGTGGGATATATTCCGGGCGCGCTGTGTAAGCGCAGCCCCGGATAACGCGCTCACTTTGCAGTGTGTGTATGTACACATTGCTGTGGGATATATTCCGGGCGCGCTGTGTAAGCGCAGCCCCGGATACAGCGCTCACTTTGCAGTGTGTGTATGTACACATTGCTGTGGGATATATTCCGGGCGCGCTGTGTAAGCGCAGCCCCGGATACAGCGCTCACTTTGCAGTGTGTGTATGTACACATTGCTGTGGGATATATTCCGGGCGCGCTGTGTAAGCGCAGCCCCGGATACAGCGCTCACTTTGCAGTGTGTGTATGTACACATTGCTGTGGGATATATTCTGGGCGCGCTGTGTAAGCGCAGCCCCGGATAACGCGCTCACTTTGCAGTGTGTGTATGTACACATTGCTGTGGGATATATTCCGGGCGCGCTGTGTAAGCGCAGCCCCGGATACAGCGCTCACTTTGCAGTGTGTGTATGTACACATTGCTGTGGGATATATTCCGGGCGCGCTGTGTAAGCGCAGCCCCGGATAACGCGCTCACTTTGCAGTGTGTGTATGTACACATTGCTGTGGGATATATTCCGGGCGCGCTGTGTAAGCGCAGCCCCGGATACAGCGCTCACTTTGCAGTGTGTGTATGTACACATTGCTGTGGGATATATTCCGGGCGCGCTGTGTAAGCGCAGCCCCGGATAACGCGCTCACTTTGCAGTGTGTGTATGTACACATTGCTGTGGGATATATTCCGGGCGCGCTGTGTAAGCGCAGCCCCGGATAACGCGCTCACTTTGCAGTGTGTGTATGTACACATTGCTGTGGGATATATTCCGGGCGCGCTGTGTAAGCGCAGCCCCGGATAACGCGCTCACTTTGCAGTGTGTGTATGTACACATTGCTGTGGGATATATTCCGGGCGCGCTGTGTAAGCGCAGCCCCGGATAACGCGCTCACTTTGCAGTGTGCTGTATGTACACATTGCTGTGGGATATATTCCGGGCGCGCTGTGTAAGCGCAGCCCCGGATACAGCGCTCACTTTGCAGTGTGTGTATGTACACATTGCTGTGGGATATATTCCGGGCGCGCTGTGTAAGCGCAGCCCCGGATACAGCGCTCACTTTGCAGTGTGTGTATGTACACATTGCTGTGGGATATATTCCGGGCGCACTGTGTAAGCGCAGCCCCGGATACAGCGCTCACTTTGCAGTGTGCTGTATGTACACATTGCTGTGGGATATATTCCGGGCGCGCTGTGTAAGCGCAGCCCCGGATACAGCGCTCACTTTGCAGTGTGCTGTATGTACACATTGCTGTGGGATATATTCCGGGCGCGCTGTGTAAGCGCAGCCCCGGATACAGCGCTCACTTTGCAGTGTGTGTATGTACACATTGCTGTGGGATATATTCCGGGCGCGCTGTGTAAGCGCAGCCCCGGATAACGCGCTCACTTTGCAGTGTGCTGTATGTACACATTGCTGTGGGATATATTCCGGGCGCGCTGTGTAAGCGCAGCCCCGGATAACGCGCTCACTTTGCAGTGTGCTGTATGTACACATTGCTGTGGGATATATTCCGGGCGCGCTGTGTAAGCGCAGCCCCGGATAACGCGCTCACTTTGCAGTGTGCTGTATGTACACATTGCTGTGGGATATATTCCGGGCGCGCTGTGTAAGCGCAGCCCCGGATACAGCGCTCACTTTGCAGTGTGTGTATGTACACATTGCTGTGGGATATATTCCGGGCGCGCTGTGTAAGCGCAGCCCCGGATAACGCGCTCACTTTGCAGTGTGTGTATGTACACATTGCTGTGGGATATATTCCGGGCGCGCTGTGTAAGCGCAGCCCCGGATAACGCGCTCACTTTGCAGTGTGTGTATGTACACATTGCTGTGGGATATATTCCGGGCGCGCTGTGTAAGCGCAGCCCCGGATAACGCGCTCACTTTGCAGTGTGCTGTATGTACACATTGCTGTGGGATATATTCCGGGCGCGCTGTGTAAGCGCAGCCCCGGATACAGCGCTCACTTTGCAGTGTGTGTATGTACACATTGCTGTGGGATATATTCCGGGCGCGCTGTGTAAGCGCAGCCCCGGATACAGCGCTCACTTTGCAGTGTGTGTATGTACACATTGCTGTGGGATATATTCCGGGCGCGCTGTGTAAGCGCAGCCCCGGATAACGCGCTCACTTTGCAGTGTGTGTATGTACACATTGCTGTGGGATATATTCCGGGCGCGCTGTGTAAGCGCAGCCCCGGATACAGCGCTCACTTTGCAGTGTGTGTATGTACACATTGCTGTGGGATATATTCCGGGCGCGCTGTGTAAGCGCAGCCCCGGATACAGCGCTCACTTTGCAGTGTGTGTATGTACACATTGCTGTGGGATATATTCCGGGCGCGCTGTGTAAGCGCAGCCCCGGATACAGCGCTCACTTTGCAGTGTGCTGTATGTACACATTGCTGTGGGATATATTCCGGGCGCGCTGTGTAAGCGCAGCCCCGGATAACGCGCTCACTTTGCAGTGTGTGTATGTACACATTGCTGTGGGATATATTCCGGGCGCGCTGTGTAAGCGCAGCCCCGGATAACGCGCTCACTTTGCAGTGTGTGTATGTACACATTGCTGTGGGATATATTCCGGGCGCGCTGTGTAAGCGCAGCCCCGGATACAGCGCTCACTTTGCAGTGTGTGTATGTACACATTGCTGTGGGATATATTCCGGGCGCGCTGTGTAAGCGCAGCCCCGGATACAGCGCTCACTTTGCAGTGTGTGTATGTACACATTGCTGTGGGATATATTCCGGGCGCGCTGTGTAAGCGCAGCCCCGGATAACGCGCTCACTTTGCAGTGTGTGTATGTACACATTGCTGTGGGATATATTCCGGGCGCGCTGTGTAAGCGCAGCCCCGGATACAGCGCTCACTTTGCAGTGTGTGTATGTACACATTGCTGTGGGATATATTCCGGGCGCGCTGTGTAAGCGCAGCCCCGGATACAGCGCTCACTTTGCAGTGTGCTGTATGTACACATTGCTGTGGGATATATTCCGGGCGCGCTGTGTAAGCGCAGCCCCGGATAACGCGCTCACTTTGCAGTGTGTGTATGTACACATTGCTGTGGGATATATTCCGGGCGCGCTGTGTAAGCGCAGCCCCGGATACAGCGCTCACTTTGCAGTGTGTGTATGTACACATTGCTGTGGGATATATTCCGGGCGCGCTGTGTAAGCGCAGCCCCGGATACAGCGCTCACTTTGCAGTGTGTGTATGTACACATTGCTGTGGGATATATTCCGGGCGCGCTGTGTAAGCGCAGCCCCGGATAACGCGCTCACTTTGCAGTGTGTGTATGTACACATTGCTGTGGGATATATTCCGGGCGCGCTGTGTAAGCGCAGCCCCGGATAACGCGCTCACTTTGCAGTGTGTGTATGTACACATTGCTGTGGGATATATTCCGGGCGCGCTGTGTAAGCGCAGCCCCGGATACAGCGCTCACTTTGCAGTGTGTGTATGTACACATTGCTGTGGGATATATTCCGGGCGCGCTGTGTAAGCGCAGCCCCGGATACAGCGCTCACTTTGCAGTGTGTGTATGTACACATTGCTGTGGGATATATTCCGGGCGCGCTGTGTAAGCGCAGCCCCGGATACAGCGCTCACTTTGCAGTGTGTGTATGTACACATTGCTGTGGGATATATTCCGGGCGCGCTGTGTAAGCGCAGCCCCGGATAACGCGATCACTTTGCAGTGTGTGTATGTACACATTGCTGTGGGATATATTCCGGGCGCGCTGTGTAAGCGCAGCCCCGGATACAGCGCTCACTTTGCAGTGTGTGTATGTACACATTGCTGTGGGATATATTCCGGGCGCGCTGTGTAAGCGCAGCCCCGGATAACGCGCTCACTTTGCAGTGTGTGTATGTACACATTGCTGTGGGATATATTCCGGGCGCGCTGTGTAAGCGCAGCCCCGGATAACGCGCTCACTTTGCAGTGTGTGTATGTACACATTGCTGTGGGATATATTCCGGGCGCGCTGTGTAAGCGCAGCCCCGGATACAGCGCTCACTTTGCAGTGTGTGTATGTACACATTGCTGTGGGATATATTCCGGGCGCGCTGTGTAAGCGCAGCCCCGGATACAGCGCTCACTTTGCAGTGTGTTGTATGTACACATTGCTGTGGGATATATTCCGGGCGCGCTGTGTAAGCGCAGCCCCGGATACAGCGCTCACTTTGCAGTGTGTGTATGTACACATTGCTGTGGGATATATTCCGGGCGCGCTGTGTAAGCGCAGCCCCCGGATAACGCGCTCACTTTGCAGTGTGCGTATGTACACATTGCTGTGGGATATATTCCGGGCGCGCTGTGTAAGCGCAGCCCCGGATACAGCGCTCACTTTGCAGTGTGCTGTATGTACACATTGCTGTGGGATATATCCGGGCGCGCTGTGTAAGCGCAGCCCCGGATAACGCGCTCACTTTGCAGTGTGTGTATGTACACATTGCTGTGGGATATATTCCGGGCGCGCTGTGTAAGCGCAGCCCCGGATAACGCGCTCACTTTGCAGTGTGCTGTATGTACACATTGCTGTGGGATATATTCCGGGCGCGCTGTGTAAGCGCAGCCCCGGATAACGCGCTCACTTTGCAGTGTGTGTATGTACACATTGCTGTGGGATATATCCGGGCGCGCTGTTGTAAGCGCAGCCCCGGATAACGCGCTCACTTTGCAGTGTGTGTATGTACACATTGCTGTGGGATATATTCCGGGCGCGCTGTGTAAGCGCAGCCCCGGATAACGCGCTCACTTTGCAGTGTGTGTATGTACACATTGCTGTGGGATATATTCCGGGCGCGCTGTGTAAGCGCAGCCCCGGATAACGCGCTCACTTTGCAGTGTGTTGTATGTACACATTGCTGTGGGATATATTCCGGGCGCGCTGTGTAAGCGCAGCCCTGGATACAGCGCTCACTTTTGCAGTGTGTGTATGTACACATTGCTGTGGGATATATTCCGGGGCGCGCTGTGTAAGCGCAGCCCCGGATAACGCGCTCACTTTGCAGTGTGTGTATGTACACTTTGCTGTGGGATATATTCCGGGCGCGCTGTGTAAGCGCAGCCCGGATAACGCGCTCACTTTGCAGTGTGCTGTATGTACACATTGCTGTGGGATATATTCCGGGCGCGCTGTGTAAGCGCAGCCCCGGATACAGCGCTCACTTTGCAGTGTGTGTATGTACACATTGCTGTGGGATATATTCCGGGCGCGCTGTGTAAGCGCAGCCCCGGATAACGCGCTCACTTTGCAGTGTGTGTATGTACACATTGCTGTGGGATATATTCCGGGCGCGCTGTGTAAGCGCAGCCCCGGATAACGCGCTCACTTTGCAGTGTGTGTATGTACACATTGCTGTGGGATATATTCCGGGCGCGCTGTGTAAGCGCAGCCCCGGATAACGCGCTCACTTTGCAGTGTGTGTATGTACACATTGCTGTGGGATATATTCCGGGCGCGCTGTGTAAGCGCAGCCCCGGATACAGCGCTCACTTTGCAGTGTGTGTATGTACACATTGCTGTGGGATATATTCCGGGCGCGCTGTGTAAGCGCAGCCCCGGATACAGCGCTCACTTTGCAGTGTGTGTATGTACACATTGCTCTGGGATATATTCCGGGCGCGCTGTGTAAGCGCAGCCCCGGATACAGCGCTCACTTTGCAGTGTGTGTATGTACACATTGCTGTGGGATATATTCCGGGCGCGCTGTGTAAGCGCAGCCCCGGATACAGCGCTCACTTTGCAGTGTGTGTATGTACACATTGCTGTGGGATATATTCCGGGCGCGCTGTGTAAGCGCAGCCCCGGATAACGCGGATCACTTTGCAGTGTGTGTATGTACACATTGCTGTGGGATATATTCCGGGCGCGCTGTGTAAGCGCAGCCCCGGATACAGCGCTCACTTTGCAGTGTGTGTATGTACACATTGCTGTGGGATATATTCCGGGCGCGCTGTGTAAGCGCAGCCCCGGATAACGCGCTCACTTTGCAGTGTGCTGTATGTACACATTGCTGTGGGATATATTCCGGGCGCGCTGTGTAAGCGCAGCCCCGGATACAGCGCTCACTTTGCAGTGTGTGTATGTACACATTGCTGTGGGATATATTCCGGGCGCGCTGTGTAAGCGCAGCCCCGGATACAGCGCTCACTTTGCAGTGTGTGTATGTACACATTGCTGTGGGATATATTCCGGGCGCGCTGTGTAAGCGCAGCCCCGGATACAGCGCTCACTTTGCAGTGTGTGTATGTACACATTGCTGTGGGATATATTCCGGGCGCGCTGTGTAAGCGCAGCCCCGGATAACGCGCTCACTTTGCAGTGTGTGTATGTACACATTGCTGTGGGATATATTCCGGGCGCGCTGTGTAAGCGCAGCCCCGGATACAGCGCTCACTTTGCAGTGTGTGTATGTACACATTGCTGTGGGATATATTCCGGGCGCGCTGTGTAAGCGCAGCCCCGGATACAGCGCTCACTTTGCAGTGTGTGTATGTACACATTGCTGTGGGATATATTCCGGGCGCGCTGTGTAAGCGCAGCCCCGGATAACGCGCTCACTTTGCAGTGTGTGTATGTACACATTGCTGTGGGATATATTCCGGGCGCGCTGTGTAAGCGCAGCCCCGGATAACGCGCTCACTTTGCAGTGTGTGTATGTACACATTGCTGTGGGATATATTCCGGGCGCGCGGTGTAAGCGCAGCCCCGGATAACGCGCTCACTTTGCAGTGTGTGTATGTACACATTGCTGTGGGATATATTCCGGGCGCGCTGTGTAAGCGCAGCCCCGGATAACGCGCTCACTTTGCAGTGTGTGTATGTACACATTGCTGTGGGATATATTCCGGGCGCGCTGTGTAAGCGCAGCCCCGGATAACGCGCTCACTTTGCAGTGTGTGTATGTACACATTGCTGTGGGATATATTCCGGGCGCGCTGTGTAAGCGCAGCCCCGGATACAGCGCTCACTTTGCAGTGTGTGTATGTACACATTGCTGTGGGATATATTCCGGGCGCGCTGTGTAAGCGCAGCCCCGGATAACGCGCTCACTTTGCAGTGTGCGTATGTACACATTGCTGTGGGATATATTCCGGGCGCGCTGTGTAAGCGCAGCCCCGGATAACGCGCTCACTTTGCAGTGTGTGTATGTACACATTGCTGTGGGATATATTCCGGGCGCGCTGTGTAAGCGCAGCCCCGGATAACGCGCTCACTTTGCAGTGTGCTGTATGTACACATTGCTGTGGGATATATTCCGGGCGCGCTGTGTAAGCGCAGCCCCGGATAACGCGCTCACTTTGCAGTGTGTGTATGTACACATTGCTGTGGGATATATTCCGGGCGCGCTGTGTAAGCGCAGCCCCGGATAACGCGCTCACTTTGCAGTGTGTGTATGTACACATTGCTGTGGGATATATTCCGGGCGCGCTGTGTAAGCGCAGCCCCGGATACAGCGCTCACTTTGCAGTGTGTGTATGTACACATTGCTGTGGGATATATTCCGGGCGCGCTGTGTAAGCGCAGCCCCGGATACAGCGCTCACTTTGCAGTGTGTGTATGTACACATTGCTGTGGGATATATTCCGGGCGCGCTGTGTAAGCGCAGCCCCGGATAACGCGCTCACTTTGCAGTGTGTGTATGTACACATTGCTGTGGGATATATTCCGGGCGCGCTGTGTAAGCGCAGCCCCGGATAACGCGCTCACTTTGCAGTGTGTTGTATTTCAGGCCTTTCAGCAGCAGGAGAGGGACCGGATCACCATCCTGCGCAATTCTCTATGGGTGCAATGTAACCATTTCTCCGAGCAGTGTGTGAAGGATGATGAGGTAATACAGAGGCCGTCCTTTCTCCCCTAAAAATCCTCCCCTAACTGCTCCTATAACTCCTCCCCTTACTGCTCCCTAGAACTGCTCCTATAACTCCTCCCCTAACTGCTCCTATACCCGATCCCTGTAACTCCTCCGTTCACTTCTCCCTATACCCGCTCCCTATAACTCCTCCCCTAACTGCTCCCCGTAACTCCTCCCCTAACTGCTCCCCTAACTCCTCTCCTAATTGCTCCTATAACTCCTCCCCTAACTGCTCATATTACTGCTCCTATAACTCCTCCCCTAACTGCTCATATTACTGCTCCTATAACTCCTCCCCTAACTGCTCATATTACTGCTCCCTATAACTCCTCCCCTAACTGCTCATATTACTGCTCCCTATAACTCCTCCCCTAACTGCTCCTTGCTCTTCTTTCTGCAGATGATTGAAGAGGTCAGACAAAGCCTTGAAAACTGCGATATAAATGCAGAACTGGATTTTTTTATTGAGTCTAAAACGACTGGAATGATTCCTCCTGGTAGAGACTTTTTAACTATTTATTATTGTTCACTTTATTATATGAATAACAATGTATTATTAATATTTTATTATTACATGATTATTAATGATATATTATGATATCAACCTCCACGTGCAGAAATAAGTGGGATTAGGGGATTCTGAATAAAAAGTGTACACTTTAATGGAACAAAATGCTGATACAGTATCAGTGATACTCCAAACCCCCGAGACTGACCCCCAAATCCCCGAGACTGACCCCCAAATCCCCGAGACTGACCCCCAAATACCCGAGACTGACCCCCAAATTACAGGATTTGAACCCAAATCAGTGAGAGGAGACAGGTCATTTTCTATTTCCAAGAATAGGAAAGCATTTATATGAATTAGTATAGTAATATTATTTGGGGATTTATACACAGTGCCACTGGCTGCAACGAGTCAATCTGTTGGTGTTTAATTGGCTTCTCATTGACCCTCGGCAATGCCCCAATGGCTCCCCCATCTTCTGATAAGGCTGTAATTCATGTCACCCCTCCAGAGCCGGTGTTATACGAGGATTACTGTGGGAGAGGTCCTCCTGGGAGCAGAAATGGTCACACACCGGCGGGGAGCGCGAAAATGATGAAAAAGTAAAATACCCCTATAATTCCTCTTATTACCCCTGGGAATGGAACGCCCCCCCTATATCCATCAGAAACACCGCAGACCGTCTCGCTGTGAGAGCGCGGCCCGGCTCTGTGGGATCGCCTTCCGAGCGCTGGGGGATTCTTCGCTCCACCTTTTGGAGGTTTTTTAAAGCGCACAGGAGCTCGCTCTGTGTATGCGCTATACAAGACATTGATAACATAGGGGCGGTTATATAGAATAGGAGGCGTTATAGGGGCGGTTATATAGAATAGGAGGAGCTATAGGGGCGGTTATATAGAATAGGAGGAGTTATAGGGGCGGTTATATAGAATAGGAGGAGTTATAGGGGCGGTTATATAGAATAGGAGGCATTATAGGGGCGGTTATATAGAATAGGAGGAGTTATAGGGGCGGTTATATAGAATAGGAGGAGTTATAGGGGGCGGTTATATAAAATAGAGGGAGTTATAGGGGCGGTTATATAGAATAGGAGGAGTTATAGGGGCGGTTATATAGAATAGGAGGAGTTATAGGGGCGGTTATATAAAATAGAGGGAGTTATAGGGGCGGTTATATAGAATAGGAGGCATTATAGGGGCGGTTATATAGAATAGGAGGAGTTATAGGGGCGGTTATATAGAATAGGAGGAGTTATAGGGGCGGTTATATAGAATAGAGGGAGTTATGGGGCGGTTATATAGAATAGGAGAAGTTATAGGGGCGGTTATATAGAATAGAGGGAGTTATAGGGGGCGGTTATATAGAATAGGAGGAGTTATAGGGGCGGTTATAGAATAGGAGGAGTTATAGGGGCGGTTATATAGAATAGGAGGAGTTATAGGGGGCGGTTATATAGAATAGGAGGAGTTATAGGGGCGGTTATATAGAATAGGAGGAGTTATAGGGGGCGGTTATATAGAATAGGAGGCGTTATAGGGGCGGTTATATAGAATAGAGGGAGTTATAGGGGCGGTTATATAGAATAGGAGGAGTTATAGGGACGGTTATATAGAATAGGAGGAGTTATAGGGGCGGTTATATAGAATAGGAGGAGTTATAGGGGCGGTTATATAGAATAGGAGGCGTTATAGGGGCGGTTATATAGAATAGAGGGAGTTATAGGGGCGGTTATATAGAATAGGAGGAGTTATAGGGGCGGTTATATAGAATAGGAGGAGTTATAGGGGCGGTTATATAGAATAGGAGGAGTTATAGGGGCGGTTATATAGAATAGGAGGCATTATAGGGGCGGTTATATAGAATAGGAGGAGTTATAGGGGCGGTTATATAGAATAGGAGGAGTTATAGGGGGCGGTTATATAAAATAGAGGGAGTTATAGGGGCGGTTATATAGAATAGGAGGAGTTATAGGGGCGGTTATATAAAATAGAGGGAGTTATAGGGGCGGTTATATAGAATAGGAGGCATTATAGGGGCGGTTATATATAGAATAGGAGGAGTTATAGGGGCGGTTATATAGAATAGGAGGAGTTATAGGGGCGGTTATATAGAATAGAGGGAGTTATGGGGCGGTTATATAGAATAGGAGGAGTTATAGGGGCGGTTATATAGAATAGAGGGAGTTATAGGGGGCGGTTATATAGAATAGGAGGAGTTATAGGGGCGGTTATAGAATAGGAGGAGTTATAGGGGCGGTTATATAGAATAGGAGGAGTTATAGGGGGCGGTTATATAGAATAGGAGGAGTTATAGGGGCGGTTATATAGAATAGGAGGAGTTATAGGGGGCGGTTATATAGAATAGGAGGCGTTATAGGGGCGGTTATATAGAATAGAGGGAGTTATAGGGGCGGTTATATAGAATAGGAGGAGTTATAGGGACGGTTATATAGAATAGGAGGAGTTATAGGGGCGGTTATATAGAATAGGAGGAGTTATAGGGGCGGTTATATAGAATAGGAGGAGTTATAGGGGCGGTTATATAGAATAGGAGGAGTTATAGTGGCGGTTATATAGAATAGGAGGCGTTATAAGGGCGGTTATATAGAATAGGAGGAGTTATAGGGGCGGTTATATAGAATAGGAGGAGTTATAGGGGGCGGTTATATAGAATAGGAGGCGTTATAGGGGCGGTTATATAGAATAGGAGGAGTTATAGGGGCGGTTATATAGAATAGGAGGAGTTATAGGGGCGGTTATATAGAATAGGGGGAGTTATGGGGCGGTTATATAGAATAGGAGGAGTTATAGGGGCGGTTATATAGAATAGGAGGAGTTATAGGGGCGGTTATATAGAATAGGAGGAGTTATAGGGGCGGTTATATAGAATAGGAGGAGTTATAAGGGCGGTTATATAGAATAGGAGGAGTTATAGGGGCGGTTATATAGAATAGGAGGAGTTATAGGGGCGGTTATATAGAATAGGAGGAGTTATAGGAGCGGTTATATAGAATAGGAGGAGTTATAGGGGCGGTTATATAGAATAGGAGGAGTTATAGGGGCGGTTATATAGAATAGGAGGCGTTATAGGGGCGGTTATATAGAATAGGAGGAGTTATAAGGGCGGTTATATAGAATAGGAGGAGTTATAGGGGCGGTTATATAGAATAGGAGGAGTTATAGGGGCGGTTATATAGAATAGGAGGAGTTATAGGGGCGGTTATATAGAATAGGAGGGAGTTATAGGGGCGGTTATATAGAATAGGGGGAGTTATGGGGCGGTTATATAGAATAGGAGGAGTTATAGGGGCGGTTATATAGAATAGGAGGAGTTATAGGGGCGGTTATATAGAATAGGAGGAGTTATAGGGGCGGTTATATAGAATAGGAGGAGTTATAGGGGCGGTTATATAGAATAGGAGGAGTTATAGGGGCGGTTATATAGAATAGGAGGCATTATAGGGGGCGGTTATATAGAATAGGAGGCATTATAGGGGGCGGTTATATAGAATAGGAGGAGTTATAGGGGCGGTTATATAGAATAGGAGGAGTTATAGGGGCGGTTATATAGAATAGGAGGGAGTTATAGGGGCGGTTATATAGAATAGGGGGAGTTATGGGGCGGTTATATAGAATAGAGGGAGTTATAGGGGCGGTTATATAGAATAGGAGGAGTTATAGGGGCGGTTATATAGAATAGGAGGAGTTATAGGGGTGGTTATATAGAATAGGAGGAGTTATAGGGGCGGTTATATAGAATAGAGGGAGTTATAGGGGCGGTTATATAGAATAGGAGGAGTTATAGGGGCGGTTATATAGAATAGAGGGAGTTATAGGGGCGGTTATATAGAATAGGAGGAGTTATAGGGGCGGTTATATAGAATAGGAGGAGTTATAGGGGTGGTTATATAGAATAGGAGGAGTTATAGGAGCGGTTATATAGAATAGAGGGAGTTATAGGGGCGGTTATATAGAATAGGAGTTATAGGGGCGGTTATATAGAATAGAGGGAGTTGTAGTGGCGGTTATATAGAATAGGAGTTATAGGGGCGGTTATAAAGAATAGGGGGAGTTATAGGGGCGGGTATATAGAATAGGGGGAGTTATAGGGGCGGTTATATAGAATAGAGGGAGTTATAGGAGCGGTTATATAGAATAGGAGGAGTTATAGGGGCGGTTATATAGAATAGGAGGAGTTATAGGGGCGGTTATATAGAATAGGAGGAGTTATAGGGGCGGTTATATAGAATAGGAGGAGTTATAGGGGGCGGTTATATAGAATAGAGGGAGTTATAGGGGCGGTTATATAGAATAGGAAGAGTTATAGGGGCGGTTATATAGAATAGGAGGAGTTATAGGGGCGGTTATATAGAATAGGAGGAGTTATAGGGGCGGTTATATAGAATAGGAGGAGTTATAGGGGCGGTTATATAGAATAGGATAGAATAGGAGGAGTTATAGGGGGCGGTTATATAGAATAGGAGGAGTTATAGGGGCGGTTATATAGAATAGGAGGAGTTATAGGGGCGGTTATATAGAATAGGAGGGAGTTATAGGGGCGGTTATATAGAATAGGGGGAGTTATGGGGCGGTTATATAGAATAGAGGGAGTTATAGGGGCGGTTATATAGAATAGGAGGAGTTATAGGGGCGGTTATATAGAATAGGAGGAGTTATAGGGGCGGTTATATAGAATAGGAGGAGTTATAGGGGTGGTTATATAGAATAGGAGGAGTTATAGGGGCGGTTATATAGAATAGAGGGAGTTATAGGGGCGGTTATATAGAATAGGAGGAGTTATAGGGGCGGTTATATAGAATAGAGGGAGTTATAGGGGCGGTTATATAGAATAGGAGGAGTTATAGGGGCGGTTATATAGAATAGGAGGAGTTATAGGGGTGGTTATATAGAATAGGAGGAGTTATAGGAGCGGTTATATAGAATAGAGGGAGTTATAGGGGCGGTTATATAGAATAGGAGTTATAGGGGCGGTTATATAGAATAGAGGGAGTTATAGGGGCGGTTATATAGAATAGGAGGAGTTATAGGGGCGGTTATAAAGAATAGGGGGAGTTATAGGGGCGGGTATATAGAATAGGGGGAGTTATAGGGGCGGTTATATAGAATAGAGGGAGTTATAGGAGCGGTTATATAGAATAGGAGGAGTTATAGGGGCGGTTATATAGAATAGGAGGAGTTATAGGGGCGGTTATATAGAATAGGAGGAGTTATAGGGGCGGTTATATAGAATAGGAGGAGTTATAGGGGGCGGTTATATAGAATAGAGGGAGTTATAGGGGGCGGTTATATAGAATAGGAAGAGTTATAGGGGCGGTTATATAGAATAGGAGGAGTTATAGGGGCGGTTATATAGAATAGGAGGGAGTTATGGGGCGGTTATATAGAATAGAGGGAGTTATAGGGGCGGTTATATAGAACAGGAGGAGTTATGGGGCGGTTATATAGAATAGGAGGAGTTATAGGGGGCGGTTATATAGAATAGGAGGAGTTATAGGGGCGGTTATATAGAATAGGAGGAGTTATAGGGCGGTTATATAGAATAGAGGGAGTTATGGGGCGGTTATATAGAATAGAGGGAGTTATAGGGGCGGTTATATAGAATAGAGGGAGTTATAGGGGCGGTTATATAGAATAGGAGGAGTTATAGGGGCGGTTATATAGAATAGAGGGAGTTATAGGGGCGGTTATATAGAATAGAGGGAGTTATAGGGGGCGGTTATATAGAATAGAGGGAGTTATGGGGCGGTTATATAGAATAGGAGGAGTTATAAGGGCGGTTATATAGAATAGAGAGAGTTATAGGGGCGGTTATATAGAATAGGAGGAGTTATAGGGGCGGTTATATAGAATAGAGGGAGTTATAGGGGCGGTTATATAGAATAGGAGGAGTTATAGGGGCGGTTATATAGAATAGGAGGAGTTATAGGGGCGGTTATATAGAATAGGAGGAGTTATAGGGGCGGTTATATAGAATAGGAGGAGTTATAGGGGGCGGTTATATAGAATAGGAGGAGTTATAGGGGGCGGTTATATAGAATAGGAGGAGTTATAGGGGCGGTTATATAGAATAGGAGGAGTTATAGGGGCGGTTATATAGAATAGGAGGAGTTATAGGGAGCGGTTATATAGAATAGAGGGAGTTATAGGGGGCGGTTATATAGAATAGGAGGAGTTATAGGGGCGGTTATATAGAATAGGAGGAGTTATAGGGGCGGTTATATAGAATAGGAGTAGTTATAAGGGCGGTTATATAGAATAGGAGGAGTTATAGGGGCGGTTATATAGAATAGGAGGAGTTATAAGGGGGGTTATATAGAATAGGAGGAGTTATGGGGGCGATTATATAGAATAGGAGGGAGTTATAGGGGCGGTTATATAGAATAGGAGGAGTTATAGGGGCGGTTATATAGAATAGAGGGAGTTATAGGGGCGGTTATATAGAATAGAGGGAGTTATAGGGGCGTTATATAGAATAGGAGGAGTTATAGGGGCGGTTATATAGAATAGGAGGAGTTATAGGGGCGGTTATATAGAATAGGATAGAATAGGAGGCGTTATAGGGGGCGGTTATATAGAATAGAGGGAGTTATAGGGGCGGTTATATAGAATAGGAGGAGTTATAGGGGCAGTTATATAGAATAGAGGGAGTTATAGGGGCGGTTATATAGAATAGGAGGAGTTATAGGGGGCGGTTATATAGAATAGGAGGAGTTATAGGGGCGGTTATATAGAATAGGAGGAGTTATAGGGGCGGTTATATAGAATAGAAGGAGTTATGGGGCGGTTATATAGAATAGAGGGAGTTATAGGGGCGGTTATATAGAATAGGAGGAGTTATAGGGGCGGTTATATAGAATAGGAGGAGTTATAAGGGCGGTTATATAGAATAGGAGGAGTTATAGGGAGCGGTTATATAGAACAGAGGGAGTTATAGGGGGCGGTTATATAGAATAGCAGGAGTTATGGGGCGGTTATATAGAATAGAGGGAGTTATAGGGGGCGGTTATATAGAATAGAGGGAGTTATAGGGGGCGGTTATATAGAATAGAGGGAGTTATGGGGCGGTTATATAGAATAGGAGTTATAAGGGCGGTTATATAGAATAGGAGGAGTTATAGGGGCGGTTATATAGAATAGAGGGAGTTATAGGGGCGGTTATATAGAACAGAGGGAGTTATAGGGGGCGGTTATATAGAATAGAGGGAGTTATAGGGGCGGTTATATAGAATAGGAGGAGTTATAGGGGCGGTTATATAGAATAGAGGGAGTTATAGGGGCGGTTATATAGAATAGAGGGAGTTATAGGGGCGTTATATAGAATAGGAGGAGTTATAAGGGCGGTTATATAGAATAGCGGGAGTTATGGGGCGGTTATATAGAATAGAGGGAGTTATAGGGGGCGGTTATATAGAATAGGAGGAGTTATAGGGGGCGGTTATATAGAATAGAGGGAGTTATGGGGCGGTTATATAGAATAGGAGTTATAAGGGCGGTTATATAGAATAGGAGGAGTTATAGGGGCGGTTATATAAAATAGGAGGAGTTATAGGGGCGGTTATATAGAATAGGAGGCATTATAGGGGGCGGTTATATAGAATAGGAGGCATTATAGGGGGCGGTTATATAGAATAGGAGGAGTTATAGGGGCGGTTATATAGAATAGGAGGAGTTATAGGGGCGGTTATATAGAATAGGAGGGAGTTATAGGGGCGGTTATATAGAATAGGAGGAGTTATGGGGCGGTTATATAGAATAGAGGGAGTTATAGGGGCGGTTATATAGAATAGGAGGAGTTATAGGGGCGGTTATATAGAATAGGAGGAGTTATAGGGGTGGTTATATAGAATAGGAGGAGTTATAGGAGCGGTTATATAGAATAGAGGGAGTTATAGGGGCGGTTATATAGAATAGGAGTTATAGGGGCGGTTATATAGAATAGAGGGAGTTATAGGGGCGGTTATAAAGAATAGGGGGAGTTATAGGGGCGGGTATATAGAATAGGGGGAGTTATAGGGGCGGTTATATAGAATAGAGGGAGTTATAGGAGCGGTTATATAGAATAGGAGGAGTTATAGGGGCGGTTATATAGAATAGGAGGAGTTATAGGGGCGGTTATATAGAATAGGAGGAGTTATAGGGGCGGTTATATAGAATAGGAGGAGTTATAGGGGGCGGTTATATAGAATAGAGGGAGTTATAGGGGCGGTTATATAGAATAGGAAGAGTTATAGGGGCGGTTATATAGAATAGGAGGAGTTATAGGGGCGGTTATATAGAATAGGAGGAGTTATAGGGGCGGTTATATAGAATAGGAGGAGTTATAGGGGCGGTTATATAGAATAGGATAGAATAGGAGGAGTTATAGGGGGCGGTTATATAGAATAGGAGGAGTTATAGGGGCGGTTATATAGAATAGGAGGAGTTATAGGGGCGGTTATATAGAATAGGAGGAGTTATAGGGGCGGTTATATAGAATAGGATAGAATAGGAGGAGTTATAGGGGGCGGTTATATAGAATAGGAGGAGTTATAGGGGCGGTTATATAGAATAGGAGGAGTTATAGGGGCGGTTATATAGAATAGGAGGGAGTTATAGGGGCGGTTATATAGAATAGGGGGAGTTATGGGGCGGTTATATAGAATAGAGGGAGTTATAGGGGCGGTTATATAGAATAGGAGGAGTTATAGGGGCGGTTATATAGAATAGGAGGAGTTATAGGGGCGGTTATATAGAATAGGAGGAGTTATAGGGGTGGTTATATAGAATAGGAGGAGTTATAGGGGCGGTTATATAGAATAGAGGGAGTTATAGGGGCGGTTATATAGAATAGGAGGAGTTATAGGGGCGGTTATATAGAATAGAGGGAGTTATAGGGGCGGTTATATAGAATAGGAGGAGTTATAGGGGCGGTTATATAGAATAGGAGGAGTTATAGGGGTGGTTATATAGAATAGGAGGAGTTATAGGAGCGGTTATATAGAATAGAGGGAGTTATAGGGGCGGTTATATAGAATAGGAGTTATAGGGGCGGTTATATAGAATAGAGGGAGTTATAGGGGCGGTTATATAGAATAGGAGGAGTTATAGGGGCGGTTATAAAGAATAGGGGGAGTTATAGGGGCGGGTATATAGAATAGGGGGAGTTATAGGGGCGGTTATATAGAATAGAGGGAGTTATAGGAGCGGTTATATAGAATAGGAGGAGTTATAGGGGCGGTTATATAGAATAGGAGGAGTTATAGGGGCGGTTATATAGAATAGGAGGAGTTATAGGGGCGGTTATATAGAATAGGAGGAGTTATAGGGGGCGGTTATATAGAATAGAGGGAGTTATAGGGGGCGGTTATATAGAATAGGAAGAGTTATAGGGGCGGTTATATAGAATAGGAGGAGTTATAGGGGCGGTTATATAGAATAGGAGGGAGTTATGGGGCGGTTATATAGAATAGAGGGAGTTATAGGGGCGGTTATATAGAACAGGAGGAGTTATGGGGCGGTTATATAGAATAGGAGGAGTTATAGGGGGCGGTTATATAGAATAGGAGGAGTTATAGGGGCGGTTATATAGAATAGGAGGAGTTATAGGGCGGTTATATAGAATAGAGGGAGTTATGGGGCGGTTATATAGAATAGAGGGAGTTATAGGGGCGGTTATATAGAATAGAGGGAGTTATAGGGGCGGTTATATAGAATAGGAGGAGTTATAGGGGCGGTTATATAGAATAGAGGGAGTTATAGGGGCGGTTATATAGAATAGAGGGAGTTATAGGGGGCGGTTATATAGAATAGAGGGAGTTATGGGGCGGTTATATAGAATAGGAGGAGTTATAAGGGCGGTTATATAGAATAGAGAGAGTTATAGGGGCGGTTATATAGAATAGGAGGAGTTATAGGGGCGGTTATATAGAATAGAGGGAGTTATAGGGGCGGTTATATAGAATAGGAGGAGTTATAGGGGCGGTTATATAGAATAGGAGGAGTTATAGGGGCGGTTATATAGAATAGGAGGAGTTATAGGGGCGGTTATATAGAATAGGAGGAGTTATAGGGGGCGGTTATATAGAATAGGAGGAGTTATAGGGGGCGGTTATATAGAATAGGAGGAGTTATAGGGGCGGTTATATAGAATAGGAGTAGTTATAAGGGCGGTTATATAGAATAGGAGGAGTTATAGGGGCGGTTATATAGAATAGGAGGAGTTATAAGGGGGGTTATATAGAATAGGAGGAGTTATGGGGGCGATTATATATAGAATAGGAGGAGTTATAGGGGCGGTTATATAGAATAGGAGTAGTTATAAGGGCGGTTATATAGAATAGGAGGAGTTATAGGGGCGGTTATATAGAATAGGAGGAGTTATAAGGGGGGTTATATAGAATAGGAGGAGTTATGGGGGCGATTATATAGAATAGGAGGGAGTTATAGGGGCGGTTATATAGAATAGGAGGAGTTATAGGGGCGGTTATATAGAATAGAGGGAGTTATAGGGGCGGTTATATAGAATAGAGGGAGTTATAGGGGCGTTATATAGAATAGGAGGAGTTATAGGGGCGGTTATATAGAATAGGAGGAGTTATAGGGGCGGTTATATAGAATAGGATAGAATAGGAGGCGTTATAGGGGGCGGTTATATAGAATAGAGGGAGTTATAGGGGCGGTTATATAGAATAGGAGGAGTTATAGGGGCAGTTATATAGAATAGAGGGAGTTATAGGGGCGGTTATATAGAATAGGAGGAGTTATAGGGGGCGGTTATATAGAATAGGAGGAGTTATAGGGGCGGTTATATAGAATAGGAGGAGTTATAGGGGCGGTTATATAGAATAGAAGGAGTTATGGGGCGGTTATATAGAATAGAGGGAGTTATAGGGGCGGTTATATAGAATAGGAGGAGTTATAGGGGCGGTTATATAGAATAGGAGGAGTTATAAGGGCGGTTATATAGAATAGGAGGAGTTATAGGGAGCGGTTATATAGAACAGAGGGAGTTATAGGGGGCGGTTATATAGAATAGCAGGAGTTATGGGGCGGTTATATAGAATAGAGGGAGTTATAGGGGGCGGTTATATAGAATAGAGGGAGTTATAGGGGGCGGTTATATAGAATAGAGGGAGTTATGGGGCGGTTATATAGAATAGGAGTTATAAGGGCGGTTATATAGAATAGGAGGAGTTATAGGGGCGGTTATATAGAATAGAGGGAGTTATAGGGGCGGTTATATAGAACAGAGGGAGTTATAGGGGGCGGTTATATAGAATAGAGGGAGTTATAGGGGCGGTTATATAGAATAGGAGGAGTTATAGGGGCGGTTATATAGAATAGAGGGAGTTATAGGGGCGGTTATATAGAATAGAGGGAGTTATAGGGGCGTTATATAGAATAGGAGGAGTTATAAGGGCGGTTATATAGAATAGCGGGAGTTATGGGGCGGTTATATAGAATAGAGGGAGTTATAGGGGGCGGTTATATAGAATAGGAGGAGTTATAGGGGGCGGTTATATAGAATAGAGGGAGTTATGGGGCGGTTATATAGAATAGGAGTTATAAGGGCGGTTATATAGAATAGGAGGAGTTATAGGGGCGGTTATATAAAATAGGAGGAGTTATAGGGGCGGTTATATAGAATAGGAGGCATTATAGGGGGCGGTTATATAGAATAGGAGGCATTATAGGGGGCGGTTATATAGAATAGGAGGAGTTATAGGGGCGGTTATATAGAATAGGAGGAGTTATAGGGGCGGTTATATAGAATAGGAGGGAGTTATAGGGGCGGTTATATAGAATAGGAGGAGTTATGGGGCGGTTATATAGAATAGAGGGAGTTATAGGGGCGGTTATATAGAATAGGAGGAGTTATAGGGGCGGTTATATAGAATAGGAGGAGTTATAGGGGTGGTTATATAGAATAGGAGGAGTTATAGGAGCGGTTATATAGAATAGAGGGAGTTATAGGGGCGGTTATATAGAATAGGAGTTATAGGGGCGGTTATATAGAATAGAGGGAGTTATAGGGGCGGTTATAAAGAATAGGGGGAGTTATAGGGGCGGGTATATAGAATAGAGGGAGTTATAGGAGCGGTTATATAGAATAGGAGGAGTTATAGGGGCGGTTATATAGAATAGGAGGAGTTATAGGGGCGGTTATATAGAATAGGAGGAGTTATAGGGGCGGTTATATAGAATAGGAGGAGTTATAGGGGGCGGTTATATAGAATAGAGGGAGTTATAGGGGCGGTTATATAGAATAGGAAGAGTTATAGGGGCGGTTATATAGAATAGGAGGAGTTATAGGGGCGGTTATATAGAATAGGAGGAGTTATAGGGGCGGTTATATAGAATAGGAGGAGTTATAGGGGCGGTTATATAGAATAGGATAGAATAGGAGGAGTTATAGGGGGCGGTTATATAGAATAGGAGGAGTTATAGGGGCGGTTATATAGAATAGGAGGAGTTATAGGGGCGGTTATATAGAATAGGAGGGAGTTATAGGGGCGGTTATATAGAATAGGGGGAGTTATGGGGCGGTTATATAGAATAGGAGGAGTTATAGGGGCGGTTATATAGAATAGGAGGAGTTATAGGGGCGGTTATATAGAATAGGAGGAGTTATAGGGGCGGTTATATAGAATAGGAGGAGTTATAGGGGCGGTTATATAGAATAGAGGGAGTTATAGGGGCGGTTATATAGAATAGGAGGAGTTATAGGGGCGGTTATATAGAATAGAGGGAGTTATAGGGGCGGTTATATAGAATAGGAGGAGTTATAGGGGTGGTTATATAGAATAGGAGGAGTTATAGGAGCGGTTATATAGAATAGAGGGAGTTATAGGGGCGGTTATATAGAATAGGAGTTATAGGGGCGGTTATATAGAATAGAGGGAGTTATAGGGGCGGTTATATAGAATAGGAGGAGTTATAGGGGCGGTTATAAAGAATAGGGGGAGTTATAGGGGCGGGTATATAGAATAGGGGGAGTTATAGGGGCGGTTATATAGAATAGAGGGAGTTATAGGAGCGGTTATATAGAATAGGAGGAGTTATAGGGGCGGTTATATAGAATAGGAGGAGTTATAGGGGCGGTTATATAGAATAGGAGGAGTTATAGGGGCGGTTATATAGAATAGGAGGAGTTATAGGGGGCGGTTATATAGAATAGAGGGAGTTATAGGGTGCGGTTATATAGAATAGGAAGAGTTATAGGGGCGGTTATATAGAATAGGAGGAGTTATAGGGGCGGTTATATAGAATAGGAGGGAGTTATGGGGCGGTTATATAGAATAGAGGGAGTTATAGGGGCGGTTATATAGAACAGGAGGAGTTATAGGGGCGGTTATATAGAATAGAGGGAGTTATGGGGCGGTTATATAGAATAGGAGGAGTTATAGGGGGCGGTTATATAGAATAGGAGGAGTTATAGGGGCGGTTATATAGAATAGGAGGAGTTATAGGGCGGTTATATAGAATAGAGGGAGTTATGGGGCGGTTATATAGAATAGAGGGAGTTATAGGGGCGGTTATATAGAATAGAGGGAGTTATAGGGGCGGTTATATAGAATAGAGGGAGTTATAGGGGCGGTTATATAGAATAGGAGGAGTTATAGGGGCGGTTATATAGAATAGAGGGAGTTATAGGGGCGGTTATATAGAATAGAGGGAGTTATAGGGGGCGGTTATATAGAATAGAGGGAGTTATGGGGCGGTTATATAGAATAGGAGGAGTTATAAGGGCGGTTATATAGAATAGAGAGAGTTATAGGGGCGGTTATATAGAATAGGAGGAGTTATAGGGGCGGTTATATAGAATAGAGGGAGTTATAGGGGCGGTTATATAGAATAGGAGGAGTTATAGGGGCGGTTATATAGAATAGGAGGAGTTATAGGGGCGGTTATATAGAATAGGAGGAGTTATAGGGGCGGTTATATAGAATAGGAGGAGTTATAGGGGGCGGTTATATAGAATAGGAGGAGTTATAGGGGGCGGTTATATAGAATAGGAGGAGTTATAGGGGCGGTTATATAGAATAGGAGGAGTTATAGGGGCGGTTATATAGAATAGGAGGAGTTATAGGGGCGGTTATATAGAATAGGAGGAGTTATAGGGGCGGTTATATAGAATAGGAGGAGTTATAAGGGGGGTTATATAGAATAGGAGGAGTTATGGGGGCGATTATATAGAATAGGAGGGAGTTATAGGGGCGGTTATATAGAATAGGAGGAGTTATAGGGGCGGTTATATAGAATAGAGGGAGTTATAGGGGCGGTTATATAGAATAGAGGGAGTTATAGGGGCGTTATATAGAATAGGAGGAGTTATAGGGGCGGTTATATAGAATAGGAGGAGTTATAGGGGCGGTTATATAGAATAGGATAGAATAGGAGGAGTTATAGGGGGCGGTTATATAGAATAGAGGGAGTTATAGTGGGCGGTTATATAGAATAGAGGGAGTTATAGGGGCGGTTATATAGAATAGGAGGAGTTATAGGGGCAGTTATATAGAATAGAGGGAGTTATAGGGGCGGTTATATAGAATAGGAGGAGTTATAGGGGGCGGTTATATAGAATAGGAGGAGTTATAGGGGCGGTTATATAGAATAGGAGGAGTTATAGGGGCGGTTATATAGAATAGAAGGAGTTATGGGGCGGTTATATAGAATAGAGGGAGTTATAGGGGCGGTTATATAGAATAGGAGGAGTTATAGGGGCGGTTATATAGAATAGGAGGAGTTATAAGGGCGGTTATATAGAATAGGAGGAGTTATAGGGAGCGGTTATATAGAACAGAGGGAGTTATAGGGGGCGGTTATATAGAATAGCAGGAGTTATGGGGCGGTTATATAGAATAGAGGGAGTTATAGGGGGCGGTTATATAGAATAGGAGGAGTTATAGGGGGCGGTTATATAGAATAGAGGGAGTTATAGGGGGCGGTTATATAGAATAGAGGGAGTTATGGGGCGGTTATATAGAATAGGAGTTATAAGGGCGGTTATATAGAATAGGAGGAGTTATAGGGGCGGTTATATAGAATAGAGGGAGTTATAGGGGCGGTTATATAGAATAGAGGGAGTTATAGGGGGCGGTTATATAGAATAGGAGGAGTTATAGTGGCGGTTATATAGAATAGGAGGAGTTATAGGGAGCGGTTATATAGAATAGGAGGAGTTATAGGGGGCGGTTATATAGAATAGGAGGATTTATGGGGCGGTTATATAGAATAGGAGGAGTTATAGGGGCGGTTATATAGAATAGGAGGAGTTATAGGGGCGGTTATATAGAATAGGAGTTAAAGGGGGCGGTTATATAGAATAGGAGGAGTAATAGGGGCGGTTATATAGAATAGGAGGAGTTATAGGGGCGGTTATATAGAATAGGAGGAGTTATAGGGGGCGGTTATATAGAATAGGAGTTATAGGGGCGGTTATATAGAATAGGAGGAGTTATAGGGGCGGTTATATAGAATAGGAGTTATAGGGGCGGTTATATAGAATAGGAGGAGTTATAGGGGCGGTTATATAGAATAGAGGGAGTTATGGGGGCGGTTATATAGAATAGGAGGAGTTATAGGGGCGGTTATATAGAATAGGAGGAGTTATAGGGGCGGGTTTATAGAATAGGAGGAGTTATAGGGGCGATTATATAGAATAGGAGGAGTTATGTTTTCATTAATATAAAGTAATACAATATAACATTATATACACATCCGCCTCCGTTCTTGTTCACACGTCTTTCTCTGCCCGCCTGTCCAGGCCGCGACCTCTAACCCCGCTCTCCTTGTCCGTAGGATTTCGAACTTGCTGCACGGCTGTGGGGGGAGCACCAAGAACCTGACAGAGACTGAGGACAGCACAGCGCCCCCCGCAGGTAAGTCTGTTACACACGACAGGGCAGCAGTGATACCACTGAGGGGACTGTTCTCTGAAGTGTGACCTTGTGTCTTGTTCCAGTGAAGGATGACATTGTGTATGCCAGTATACCCTTAGCTCCTGTGGTGGAGTCCCCCGGGCAGGAGAGAGCGGTACAAGATTACACGGTTCTGTACGATTACATGGCTCAGGTAATTAAATACGGCTACAATCCATATAAACTCCATGTTTTCATGTCCGGTAATAACAGGAAATACACAATAATCCCGCTAAACCTCCTGTGATGGACGTCGCGGGTCCCTGTGTGTGCCGCCATGTTCTGTGTCCTGTGTCTCCCTGCTGTCCGGCTGTCACCTCCTGTGAGGTCATTCCTGGCTCTGCCGGTGACAGCAGGACGGGGGGTTGAATAGATATAACAAAACAAAAAACACTGTGTGGTGCTCTAAACCAGGGGTGCGCAAAGTTTCTGTTTGCGCCCCTCCCCCTGTCAGCTTTCCCCCCTCTCCCCTTACCAGCTCTGAGCTCGCAGCATCATATGACGTCATGATGTTACGTTGGCATGGCGACGCGTCGCCGAAGAGGCAGCTCAGACCAGGTAAGGGCTGGTCCCCGCTGGCTACTGTAGCGCCCGCTGTTGCGGACGCTGCAGGGACGAGAGCCCTCCCCACAATGGCGCCGGGCCCGCTGCGAGGGGGGGCCGCAGTGCTGTGGTGCGAGTTGCTCCTGCTCCCAATAGAATTGAGAGCAGGACTCGCTACGGAGCGCTAAGCCACGCCCCCCAGCGGTTCAGCCAATGAGGACGAACCTGCCCAGTGATGTCATGCGTAGTGCAGCGTCCTGGTATGGAGGCCCCCTTGTCCTGGGGTATTGGGGGGGCTTTCGCCTGTCACGGGATACATAAACAAAACGAAAAAAGCCGATCACAACTTCCATGCAGGAGAAAGAGGATTTAAACAGAGAGCGTTTCCATGGTAAAAGAAGCTAAGCTCATTTATTGGATCATTAAAAAAAACACAAACAAGGGCTAGTAGCCCACACCTACGCGTTTCACGCCGAAGCGCTTTGTCAAGGGGAAGAAAAAGTACTTACCGGAGTGTATATATATATACCGGCTCTGTGCGCCATCGTCGCCAATCCCCTCAACCTTCCTGGAACGTCCAAAGTGACGTCAGCGCGCTGGAGTCGAAACTTTGAAATTGAAAACTTTATTAACACAAAACACTAACAATACTAACACTCCGGCTATAAACGTGCAAGTGAATTTTAAATCATAGAAAAACAATGACAATAGGTGAAATCTGTATACCAGAAGTAAATTATTATTTTTAATCAACATTCAATACAAGCATCTCCTTCATTAATCAAATTATCCCCATATTTGAAATATAAAGACCGATATAATAAGGAGGAAATAGTATGTATACTTCTTTATACAACAGATGGAGGTGAGAATGAAAACACATATGACATTATATAATATATTATGAATAAACAAATAATTAAGTCAATGATTGGCGCGGTCAGTTAGTCATGTGTTAGAACATGTTCTTCCATAGTGTGTGGCTACTGTACAAATATGACAGCAAAAAAGTTCAATCAAAACTTTAACAACCAATTATCTATTAATGATATCAAATACCAAACATATATACAGGGTATATGCACTTTTACAGCCGGAGTGTTAGTATTGTTAGTGTTTTGTGTTAATAAAGGTTTCGATTTCAAAGTTCCGACTCCTGCGCGCTGACGTCACAGTTCCCGCGTCGCTTTGGACGCTCCAGGAAAGAGAGGGGATTGGCGACGATGGCGCACAGAGCCGCTATATATACACTCCGCGAGACCGTGACATGTCCCCAGTGTTAGCGGTATCTCTGCTGCTGGGTAAGGTCTGTATTATAGCAAGCGCTTTCGCGTGAGCATGACGTTCCGCGTGCACGTGGCGCCCGCATTTTGTGTATATAGGCAAAACGATGATGCGCGCGCTAGGAGGCGCGGCCATGACGTCAGAAGCCACATTTCTTTGTATTTCCACACAGCTGCCGCGCCAACGCTTACAATGCCACTGAGGCCTGTATTATGGTATCTCCCAGTCACCCGGCTAGTTCTGTGACATCACACCAATGTGTGGCATACCTGGCACTTCCTCTCCCATTTATGACATCACAGTGACAACACTGCTTCTTTTGACTTCAATAAAAAGGTCTAACTAATTATCTGCCACCCAGCGTTAAAAAGTACCGCACTTCATAACAATATTGGATATTAAAGTTTCTTACACAATATTTAAAACAACCAAACACTAGATGGCGCTCTGACACTCTTAAAGCCTCCCAGTGAACAATTAAATGATCCATGTGACACACAGGTGCTAATAAATGGGGCACACGGGTGCTAATCAACGTGAACACACAGAAATACAAATACAAATGTGAATAAAACTACAAGTGACATCAATGTACAACACTAATAAAGTTAGGGTGACCAGATTTTGAAAATGAAAAACCGGGACATTTTTTTTTTTACATAACAGTTTATTTATTGTAGTACACTTATACTTTACTACCATTAGTCCTTGTTACGTGTGTGTGTGTGTGTGTGTGTGTGTGTGCGCGCGCGCGTGTGTGCGTGTGTGTACCTCACTAATCGAACAAAAAAACCCAGATGTGAATGATTCTGAACCCATTAACCAGTGTCAGGATGCAGCCTCTTCACAATTTCTAAAGCAGCAATCCCGCCTGGGATCTTACCTGATCCGCAGTCCCTCAAGGTACTATACTGGAGGGGAGGTGTTCCCTACCTGTCTTCCGAGGTCTCCCGTGTGAAACCGGTTAAGATAAGACAGAGCGAGGGTGAGAGAGACAGAGCGAGGGTGAGAGAGACAGAGCGAGGGTGAGAGAGACAGAGCGAGGGTGAGAGAGACAGAGCGAGGGTGAGAGAGACAGAGCGAGGGTGAGAGAGACAGAGCGAGGGTGAGAGAGACAGAGCGAGGGTGAGAGAGACAGAGCGAGGGTGAGAGAGACAGAGCGAGGGTGAGAGAGACAGAGCGAGGGTGAGAGAGACAGAGCGAGGGTGAGAGAGACAGAGCGAGGGTGAGAGAGACAGAGCGAGGGTGAGAGAGACAGAGCGAGGGTGAGAGAGACAGAGCGAGGGTGAGAGAGACAGAGCGAGGGTGAGAGAGACAGAGCGAGGGTGAGAGAGACAGAGCGAGGGTGAGAGAGACAGAGCGAGGGTGAGAGAGACAGAGCGAGGGTGAGAGAGACAGAGCGAGGGTGAGAGAGACAGAGCGAGGGTGAGAGAGACGGGAGGGATGGAGAGAGAGAGAGGGAGAGACGGGGAGGGAGAGAGAGAGAGAGAGAGAGGGGGAGAGACGGGGAGGGAGAGAGAGAGAGGGGGAGAGACGGGGAGGGAGAGAGAGAGAGGGGGAGAGACGGGGAGGGAGAGAGAGAGACGGGGAGGGAGAGAGAGGGAGAGACAGGGAGGGAGAGAGAGAGAGGGGGAGAGACGGGGAGGGAGAGAGAGGGAGAGACGGGGAGGGAGAGAGAGAGAGAGGGAGAGAGAGGGAGAGATGGGGAGGGAGAGAGAGAGAGAGAGAGAGAGAGGGAGAGACGGGGAGGGAGAGAGAGAGGGGGAGAGACGGGGAGGGAGAGAGGGGGAGAGACGGGGAGGGAGAGAGAGAGAGAGAGGGGGAGAGACGGGGAGAGAGAGAGAGAGAGAGAGAGAGGGGGAGAGACGGGGAGGGAGAGAGAGAGAGAGAGGGGGAGAGACGGGGAGGGAGAGAGAGAGGGGGAGAGACGGGGAGACAGAGAGGGAGAGGGGGGGGGACAGAGAGGGTGAGGGGGGAGACAGAGAGGGGGAGGGGGGAGACAGAGGGGGGGGGAGAGGGACAGACAGGGAGAGGGGGACAGGGAGTGAGGGAGACACACACTGGTACACACACACACACACACACTGGTACACACACACACACAGGTACACACACACACACAGGCAACCACGAGCAGGTGGCTCCCCGCCTCCCCCCGGTGGGCAGCTACGGGTTCCCGGGGCAGAATGGGGGGACACCGCGCAGCCACCACTGCCCGCCCCCGCACCCATCTCCCGCACCAAGGGTACCGGGGGGGGAAGGGAGCGCCAGGACAGGAGGCAAAGGATCAAAAACCCACCTCATATCACCCCGAGCGGGCAGAGGGGGGGAGACACCGCGCAGAGGAGCCAGGAGCGGGCAGAGACACACACACCACGTGTGCTCTGCAGCAGGAAGCGGAAGCCCCGCCCCAGGCACCCTGGCCCTGCCCCCCGTCCCAAGGCACCCTGGCCCTGCCCACCTCCAGGCACACAGGCCCTGCCTCCCCACCCAGGCCCTGCCCCCCCCCCACCCAGGCCCTGTCCCCCCCAGGCACCCTTCCTTTATATTCCCACATGCCGGGCCTTGGTGAACGATGATGCCGTGGGCGGGGCTTCATGCCAGAACGCAGGGGATTGGCCAAGGTAGCAAATACCGGGGGGGCGGGACTTTGTACAATGCCGGGCCGCATCCTCCAATCAGCAAGGCCCAGCATGTTTCTACAGAAGCCCAACCCCTGGCATTAAAAAAAATACTCACCGCCGGGCTGCTGCAGTCTCCTCCTCCGCGCCGAGACTCACTCGCGCACCGCGGCTAATTACTCGCGCACCGCCGTCGACATTAAAAAAAAACGGGAACACACGTGGAAAAAACGGGACATTTCCGGGACACACAGGAAACTGGGACAGCAACCGAAAAACCGGGACTGTCCCGGCAAAAAGGGGACGTCTGGTCACCCTAAATAAAGTGCAAGTGTGTCACAAATATGTAAACGATAATAAGAGGCCAAAACCTCAACTCAACCCTTAAAAAGACTTGCTCCATTAGTCTTATATGGATTTGCTTCAAAACAGGAGGCGAGCGGTGGAAGAAGCCAGGTAACGGGAAAACGTCAACATGGAGCAGCTAAACCTCTGACCCCGCGAGGACAGCATTGCCACTGTTTGGGATACTTCCTGATTGTTCTGCTCAGGTGCTAGTAGGAATTGCATAGGCTTCTGTTCACTTATTTAATACATATTATTTTACATTATTGCCCTACGGTGATTTGTTCTCTTTACACGGCTTCTTCCACCCTCATGTTTTGAAGGAAAAACAATATTTAAAGCAAACGATACAGATGTTGTGATCCAGCGAGGTCACAGCAGTCCCTTTATTATGCACTCATGGTCAACATTGGAGGGAATAAAGTAATGGCTGTGAATATCCCCAGGAATGGCTGAATCAACTAGCTGCTCCATATACCAATACGTGATATGGCAGCACAACGTATAGCAGTATAAAAACAAAAATAATAAACTCTTAATTGTGTATATTAGGTGAGCGCAAACTTTTGGAGCTGCGCCCCCCCCCCCCACACCTGCTCCTCCCCGCCCACCTCACTCGGCGGCGTCAAATTATGCCGCGGGGTCACGTGACCACGGAGACCGCCGTGTGACGTCACTCCGCATGGCACCATGGTGTCATTTGACGCCGCGTTGCCATGGCGATGCGTCACACCAACACGTCTGAACCCCGGTTGCAGAGGCCTCACGCGACCCCTCGGCATTTCATTTTAATGCCTCGGGGAAGTGCGCAGGACCTCTGCAAGCGCCCGCGCCCCCGCTTCCCCCCCCAAAAAAAATAATCGTGAACTTTGTATGCACTAGTGGAAAAATAAAATTGGAATAAAATCCCCAAAGCAGAGAACGAGTGTCCGGAAGAAATCACGCCAGGATAAACAAAGGTAAGAAACCTGGACATGTAATGGTAGGTGCAGACTCCTACAGATATTAACTGCGTGGCTGCATTAGCCAGGTGTAGAGTCTGGGGGACATAGGGTAAATAAGTCAAATGACGCGTGTACATGGGGAATTGTACGCTAGTAAATTGGTAAAGGATGGATATACACACACACACACACCTCAAACCCCTTATAACGCGGTGGTTGGGGTCCAAAGAATGACACCGCGTTATAAACGGATCACGTTAGAAATAATGTACAATTGTATACATTGTACAATAAAGTATTTAAGACACCAATAATCGTGTTGTAAAGTATTCATAAATACGAAAATTGGGAGCCACGCTTGCATCGTGTTATAAGCGGATTCGCGTTGGAACGGATCGCGTTATAACGGGGTTGAGATAGATATATAGATATATATCCAGTAAGTGTAGCAAAAGCCAAACTACTGGTAACCAGCACTTGCCCATAAAGGATAAGTATTAACCCCTGAACAGTTGTACAGCTGGCAAGGTAAAATACCGCTGCAGCAGCAAAGTGGATGTAAAAATGTATAAATACAACCGTTTGTCCAAAGATCTCCCAGATGTTGCGCGCTTCCGATCACCGTCTCGCTCGTGGACGCCACTGGCGTGATGTCGCCACGTCCCAACAAACGTTTCGCGTGACGAATCACGCTTCTTCAGGGGGAGGGGAGGAGTCCAATATTTAAAGCAGCAGTTCCCAGTCTTGGATTTTTCCCTGACCCCATCCCCCAAGTGGTGTTGGCCGAGGGGTCCCCAGTAAAGAGTTGCAACAATATATCCCGCTTACGCTGCAGCTTTACATCGGTTGCTGGAGCTAGCCTGACCCAGCGGAGATATTGTGTACCCGGGTGAGTATTCTTACAGAGTAGACCAAATGAGTTACATCTTGGGAAACGGGGGACCCTCAGAGGCCCAGGGAATGCAGATCAGGTCAGAGAGGGGACCCCATGATTCAGATAGGAGGGGTGAGAGAGGGAGAGATTTAAAGGGCAATAAATAAAAGAGAGAAATAAAAATCGCAAACCGGCTCCTCCCTTAGAATAAATAGTGTGACAAACAGGATCTCGTTATCTGAAGCAGGATGGGGGTGAAAGGGCTCGACACGCAGGTACCTGGACACGCAGCACACCTGGACACGCAGGTACCTGGACACGCAGGTACCAGGATACCGGCCACAATAACAAGTAGGAAATCAGCAACAAGCATTTCTCTATCAGCAACCCGCGTCGTGCGAGGCAAGGACGCGCAGGGTGATATAATCACACGCAGGGCGATGCAAGGACGCGCAGGGCGATATAATCACATGCAGGGCAAGGACACGCAGGGCGATATAATCACACGCAGGGCGATATAATCACATGCAGGGCAAGGCAAGGACACGCAGGGCGATATAATCACACGCAGGGCGATGCAAGGACATGCAGGGCGATATAATCACACGCAGGGCGATATAATCACATGCAGGGCGATGCAAGGACACGAAGGGCGATATATTCACACGCAGGGCGATGCAAGGACACGCAGGGCGATATAATCACACGCAGGGCGATGCAAGGACATGCAGGGCGATATAATCACACGCAGGGCGATGCAAGGACATGCAGGGCGATATAATCACACGCAGGGCGATGCAAGGACATGCAGGGCGATATAATCACACGCGGGGCGATGCAAGGACACGCAGGGCGATATAATCACACGCAGGGCGATATAATCACACGCAGGGCGATGCAAGGACATGCAGGGCGATATAATCACACGCAGGGCGATATAATCACACGCAGGGCGATGCAAGGACATGCAGGGCGATATAATCACACGCAGGGCGATGCAAGGACATGCAGGGCGATATAATCACACGCAGGGCGATGCAAGGACATGCAGGGCGATATAATCACACGCAGGGCGATGCAAGGACGCGCAGGGCGATATAATCACACGCAGGGCGATGCAAGGACATGCAGGGCGATATAATCACACGCAGGGCGATGCAAGGACATGCAGGGCGATATAATCACACGCAGGGCGATGCAAGGACGCGCAGGGCGATATAATCACACGCAGGGCGATGCAAGGACATGCAGGGCGATATAATCACATGCAGGGCGATATAATCACACAATTTCAACCACAGAAGGATGATAAAGAAATCACATCAAAATCCCTGTTTGCTGCACTCTGTCTAGTCTTGTATATTAGCGTACGACTAAATAGTCCAATATATGTACATAATTTAAAGTGGGTAAGTATAGGTAACTTGTAGTAATTGCTCCCCACGTGTGGAACAGCATATACTAATAATGGCCAAAAAATAATAACATTTTATTTCAATGTTAACAAAGACAAAACGCAGTGAAATATATACAGTGCTCTAAGATAACATTTCCCAATGAAAAAGTGGGTGGGTGCTAGATATAATAAGTGTATTAAGGATAGTAGCCACAATGGCACATATAATGTAACTGACCCAAGATCGACCTAATCTGTGATGATTTAGTAGGATAGAGGTCCTAATACACAATCAATGGTTAGCACCTAGTTGTATGATTATATACCTATACATAGCAATGGTTAGCACCTAGTTGTATGATTATATACCTATACATAGCAATGGTTAGCACCTAGTTGTATGATTATATACCTATACATAGCAATGGTTAGCACCTAGTTGTATGATTATATACCTATACATAGCAATGGTTAGAACCTAGTTGTATGATTATATACCTATACATAGCAATGGTAGACCAAACCAATGTGTGGAATCAGCCGGCAAATCAGCCTATATCAGTATACCCTAATTGCAACATACACGTGTTAATACAGAAATTGTATTCTAAGCATATCAGGTAAACAAGCCTATATCCATATAGTCAAATCAATTGTTTCATAGTGCATGTGACCCAAATGATCATACATGTAAACATGCATAGCTTGTAAATCAAAGACGCATAGCTCATGTATCAAGAACGGTGGTAAGTATAGTATAATATAATTATAACCACAATCTATGTGCTCAATTAATACACATCAAATTAAAGATATATTCCAGCTCATGTGCTTGCGACCAAAGTTATCCTACACATAAGTGTGCATGACTCATGTATCAAAACCGTGCATGGCTCCTGTATCAAGAACGATGGGAAACAGTACAATTGTAACCACAGTATATGAGCTCAATTGTTACACATTAGTCAAGTTTAAGATACATTCAAGTCCATCGCTATACAACCAGTACATCCTGGTCAATCCGCCCTACTTCCTCCAAGACGCCAACGCAGTGACGTTACAACCCGACGTACGTTTCGCACGGCGGGTACGCGCTCTCTCAAGGGAAGGAGTTCAGTGTTCCGTCATTACACATCATTTATGCCTCAATGGGGAGGCGTGACTACAGTACCTAGCCTATCCTCATTCGGCACCTGAACAGAGGCGTGCCTAGGTGTTCTGACCACCTACACAGAATTAAAATGTCTCATTAGCAGGGGAGACTTGTACTGTAAATGATAGTCCCAGCATGCTTAAATGAATAACAATGCTGTCATCTATTGGGAGCTTAGATCCATTTTCACAACTACATAGCTATGTAGTGTGTAATCAGAAGAGTGAACAGGTCCATATCAGTGTGAACAGATACAGAATGGAAATCTCATTTATAAATGTTGGATATAATCACACGCAGGGTGACGCAAGGACACACAGGGCGACAGAAGGACAAGCAGGGCGAGATAATCACATGCAGGGGACTATCATCATACGCAGGGCGATATTTATTTATAAAACGTTTGACCAGGAAGAATGCAAGGGCACGCAGGGCGACGCAAGGGCACGCAGGGCGACGCAAGGGCACGCAGGGCGACGCAAGGGCACGCAGGGCGACGCAAGGACACGCAGAGACATTCCACAGCCAGAACTATATAACACGCAGAGCGATGCGTTGCTCGCCCCTCCGGCAGGGAATGGGTCAATGGTGCCATTTATAGCTGCTTACCTCTAATACAACAACAAATGCTCTTTAGCCACTGCACCATTTCATTTACACACATGCACGCGCACACAGATATTAACACACAGAATAACACTGCTACACACAGAGCTCCACACCGACACACACATTTGCATGTACAGATACCCACAAAGACACATTATACGCAGTTGTATTCACTGCGCACACTGTAAGCCCGGGCCGCTCCCCTGGGTGAGGAACACTCCCTGACCCGCTCACCCGTCTGCTTCTCCTCTCAGAACCACGATGAGCTGGACATCGGGGCCGGAGATGTGGTGAAGGTAATCGAGGAAGGAGAAGACGGCTGGTGGACAGTGGAGAGGAACGGACAGCAAGGGCTGGTGCCGGGATCCTACATCGAAAAGCTTTGATGGGTCAAGAGGTGTCAGACAGTGTGGCACCTGCTTACATGGAGACCTCATCATAAGGATAACCGAACTATCAGTGTGCAACCGCACATCTCACAGTCACGTCATCAGCGTGTCAGACTTCAGTGGCATTGTGGGGGGTGCGTGTGTGTGCACAATCGATGTTTAGATTCTGTTTACCTACCGTTCTTGGCGATTTATACAGGAGAAAATCCAAATTCTTATTTGCTTTTTAGTGCCTTTTTTATATCATTGCAAAAAGATATATAATTACCAGATCATTATTATTTACTCCGTTTCATGAGAGAACTAGTTCATTTTTTTTAAAGCGTTAATCCAAGCGGCACGTTTTGTTTTAATATACGCCGCCTTTGATTATCTTTATTGAAGATTAATTACCCAAGCTGCCGATGGATTCGTTCTCCCGTGATCGATCAGCATAGATCTCCCAGGGTTCAGTAAATGGCCGCCTTTCCGTTTCAATCAATCCTTCAGTCAGTGTAACTCAGCAGCTACAATGTATCCTGATCTTACTAAGGTAACATTGTCTATTGTTACAGTTTGCAGCTCAAACTGCTGGGAGCATTGGCAACAAATGATCACAAACAGGAAAGTGCAAAGATCTTGCACTGCTGGGGAGGTGGCTAAACCAGCTCTAGAAGCCAGGATGCTCAGTGTATTCACACTCATTAATATGGCATTAAATAGAAAAATAAAAATGCCGTATTATCCAATACTACAGAACGGATTTCTAACAAATAAAATAAACCGCATGTAGGATATTGCAGGGATTACTCCGCTATCCCTCTTTCTGCCAGAATCCTGGTGCAGTCAAAGGGTTAAATGTATACAAGGGGCTCAATCATCTCTCAATCTAAGACTGCGCTTATAGTGCCGGTAACAGCGACGCAATGTCGCGTCAAAACAAATGCATCGCCGCAGTCGCATGCGCTTCTAGTAAGCACGACGGAGCGACGGTTTGGTCGCAATCGCTGGTAGTCATCTCTATTTGATTTTTCCAGCGACCGCAGCCCGACGTCGCCAGCACTATAAGCGCAGCCTTAGGTTGTTAAATTCCGACTGCGGGGAGCACAGGTGCGGAGCAGCGTGCGAGGTGTGCAATCCGATAATGTACCTTCTAACGGCTGTAAAGTCAAAGCGTGTCGCAAATAAAAGTGAAATACAATTATAGAGTTGGTATAAAGCTACAGAGTTACATAGATGATGAAGCTGTATGGGATATTAGAGGGAAGTGCCTTTTTATGGGGCGGGTGGGAGGGGTGATGGATGTGAGAGGGGGGAGGGGTGATGGATGTGAGAGGGGGGAGGGGTGATGGATGTGAGAGGGGGAGGGGTGATGGATGTGAGAGGGGGAGGGGTGATGGATGTGAGCGGGGGAGGGGTGATGGATGTGAGAGGGAGGGGTGATGGATGTGAGAGGGGGAGGGGTGATGGATGTGAGCGGGGGGAGGGGTGATGGATGTGAGCGGGGGGAGGGGTGATGGATGTGAGCGGGGGGAGGGGTGATGGATGTGAGAGGGGGAGGGGTGATGGATGTGAGCGGGGGGAGGGGTGATGGATGTGAGAGGGGGGAGGGGTGATGGATGTGAGGGGGAGGGGTGATGGATGTGAGAGGGGGAGGGGTGATGGATGTGAGCGGGGGGAGGGGTGATGGATGTGAGAGGGGGAGGGGTGATGGATGTGAGAGGGGGGAGGTGATGGATGTGAGAGAGGGGAGGGGTGATGGATGTGAGAGGGGGGAGGGGTGATGGATGTGAGCGGGGGGAGGGGTGATGGATGTGAGCGGGGGGAGGGGTGATGGATGTGAGAGGGAGGAGGGGTGATGGATGTGAGAGGGGGGAGGGGTGATGGATGTGAGAGGGGGGAGGGGTGATGGATGTGAGCGGGGGGAGGGGTGATGGATGTGAGCGGGGGGAGGGGTGTTTGTCTTTCAGGTCATTGTTGGGGTTTGTCGCACACAAGCCGCAGTATCCTAGTAATCCGGGAAAAATGTACATTTCATTTAGATTCTATTTAAAAGTTTCATCTCTCCTAAGATATTTTACAGACATTTAAGAGTACCAGTAATTACACATTCAGGCCAGTTTTGATGCTTTGCTGAAAAATGAAGACAAACAGCTTGTCAAATGTAGCACTTTGTAAATGACTGAGAACATATATGTGAACAAAGAATCTCAATATAACTCCTCCTATTACCGGATATATCCTCCCTATAACTGCTATTACCCATATATAACTGCTCCCTATGACGCCTCCCACTGCCCCATATAACCACTCCCTATAACGCCTCCCATTGCCCCATATAACCACTCCCTATAACGCCTCCCATTGCCCCATATAACCACTCCCTATAACGCCTCCCATTGCCCCATATAACCTCTCCCTATAACGCCTCCCATTGCCCCATATAACCACTCCCTATAACGCCTCCCATTGCCCCATATAACCTCTCCCTATAACGCCTCCCATTGCCCCATATAACCACTCCCTATAACGCCTCCCATTGCCCCATATAACCACTCCCTATAACGCCTCCCATTGCCCCATATAACCACTCCCTATAACGCCTCCCATTGCCCCATATAACCACTCCCTATAACGCCTCCCACTGCCCCATATAACCACTCCCTATAACGCCTCCCATTGCCCCATATAACCACTCCCTATAACGCCTCCCATTGCCCCATATAACCACTCCCTATGACGCCTCCCATTGCCCCATATAACGCTCTCCTATTTCCTCATAACTGCTCCCTATAACGCCTCCTATTGGCCCATATAACCGCTCCCTATAACTCCTATTCCCCCATATAACCGCTCCCTATAACGCTTCTATTGCCCCATATAACCGCTCCCTATAACTCCTATTGCCCCATATAACCGCTCCCTATAACTCCTCCTATTGCCCCATATAACCGCTCCCTATAACTCCTCCTATTGCTGCATATAACCGCTCCCTATAACGCTTCTATTGCCCCATATAACCGCTCCCTATAACTCCTCCTATTGCCCCATATAACCGCTCCCTATAACTCCTATTGCCCCATATAACCGCTCCCTATAACTCCTCCTATTGCCCCATATAACCGCTCCCTACAACTCCTCCTATTGCCCCATATAACCGCTCCCTATAACTCCTATTGCCCCAAATAAGCGCTCCCTATAACTCCTCCTATTGCCCCATATAACCACTCCCTATAACTCCTCCTATTGCCCCATATAACCGCTCCCTATAACTCCTATTGCCCCGGAATTCAGCTCAGAAATAAAATCTCGAAGACACACATCATGGAGAAATAGTAACCCCTGGCTTGCATTTCTCACCCCAAAAAACTAGTCACCCTCAGAGCATCGTCTTGCTAAATTCCATGTACCCCTCTCCTCCCTGTAGCCATAACCCCTTCACACCTCCCATTTGTCAGTGGGTGAAAAACACACTAAAAGAAGGGAGAGGGAGTAGGTGTACGATACCTTTTACTGGCTCAACAAGAAGTGTCGGATTTGAAAACCGCCACCCCTAGACAGCTGCTGTGGCCGCCTCTCTCCTCCTGCACCGCCGCCGCGTCTCACGGCGTCGCTTTGGCATGGTAACACAACATCACGCCGTGTGGCGTCATGGTTCAAAAAGGAGGGGGGCGGGAGGTAAGGAGGAGGCGACCGCAAAAGCCAAGTGACTCCTATCAGGCTCGAGAGCGCGGCACAAGTTGGGGCGGACATTTTTGCCGCACCAGGCCTGGGCCTAACGGCAAATCCGCCACTGCCAACAAGTAGTTGATATGTTACAAGCTTGCGAGCCGCTGAGGGTCAGAGTTATCCGATGGACGACCCATAAAAGGTATAACCAACACACACACACGCACACGGTTTGTAGGGTGAATGTACAGATGTTTTTATTGAATCAGTTGCTATTTACACCCGAGGTCTCCCTCACAGACTCACTTTGCTACATTATTTTGCCATTCAGATTCCTACTTTTCTAACTGTACATAGAGGGGGGAAAAGCAAATATTTATTTCAGGTAAAGAACATACAATATACTTGGAAGGGGGGGAGGGGGCTTTCATTGCTGTTGCGTTCACGCGGTGTGAACCCGCAGTGTTAAAACAGGTTTCACATGCCGCGGTGTATAATTACTCCGGGTATCTCTGTACACTTGTAGTCTCCTTTGAGAACCTTATTAACCCTTCCAGCAATAAAGGGTTTCATTTGGCGGCAATTTTTTTTTATGACCACGAGGTTCTCTTATACCCGGTACAAAGGAACAGCGCTACTGGTTAAACGTCTGAAGTAATGGCGTAGAAATCCGTATTTGGGAATCTGCTTATTACTGCTGAAAGTTCATTGTATGGGAGGGGGGGGGCACGCCATGTTAGTAAGGCTATAAGATGTAGGTGCAATCCCTGTCAGTTTGCAGAAACACATGGTTAAGACCCCGCAATGTCACAGTCTTCCTCAGCGGGTGGAATCGGGTTAAAAAGCGTTCTTTGGGAAGGAAGAATATTCGTTTCATTTGTGTCTTGAGTGGGGGAGGGCGCTCGTCAATCAAGTGTTTACTCCGCCTCTAGCGCAGCCTGTCAGAATCATGAGAGAGGGCAGAGAGAGGGGCATTGCCTGCGCAAACTCCTGTTCAGCACACAGAGGAAAGCAAACCCAGTGTAAGTCTGACACAGTAACTTGCTAAATACTTCTAGGCGCCTGACCCAGGGAATATAGGAAGGGATACATTTCCCGGAAGGGGGATTTCATCTTGCTAAAGGAGGCCGCGTCCACGTGTAAGTTGTTCCCTGCCACACGGGGCAGCAGAAGAGAGCAATGTGTTATTAAAAGTAAGCCAGGGTCAGCGTCTTTAAATATTTCATTAACCCCTTTGCAGCCAGAGCGGCCCAGCAAAAGCCGCTCTATTTACCTCACTAATAAAACTACAGCTAAAATCGGGCGCCAACACCAAGATCTGCACATCTGCACGGAAAACATGGACGCCGGCGTAAGTGGGCGGGTGCAGGAGTGGAGTCAGCCTCCCAGCACCTGGGATTTGCCCATCGAGGGGAAAAGTCAATGCCAGGGATGGCCCACTCCAGCCTTCAAGGGCCACCATCAGGCCGGGTTTGTATCCCTGCTTCAGTCATTGACAGTCACCTGTGCTGAAGCAGGGATATCCTGAAAACGCTGACCTGTTGGTGGCTCTTGAGGACTGGAGTTGGCTAACCTCCTGGTCTTTGCAGACGTAGAAAGCCCTCGTCGCGCTGCCCTCCAGGGGCGAGGGTGGGTGTTTCCAGAGGCCCAGGGGGAGGGGGAGAGCCAGTGGGTCTTACGCGTAGGTGCCGCCGACGAGGAGCAGCTCATATGCAGGGTCCCGGGTCTTTCTGCACAGCACGATGCACGCGCACAGCATGCCCAGCAGCTATAGGGGAAGGGGAGACAGCTTAATACACGGTACTCTGACATACACATTCATAATCCATCATTACCATTAAAGAACCTCATCGGGGGAGGGGGAGAGTACTGATGGGAACAGGAGACGCTTCACCCCGCACCGCACCCTATTCATTGCATCGTATCAACTACTGCAATGGGATACCCAAGTGTTTCAATAAAGACAATAGCTTGGCAGGGTGCTACTGATCGCTTTATTCCCGCCCCCACTGTGAAGGCCAGCACAGGGTCACAGAGGCTGCAGGAAGACACATGAGATGAGTAACGTGTTATTACTAGCGGTGTTTGGTGTATCGGGGGTGAGAGGAGCTGTGGTTCTGTGTCCACAGTTAAGGATTTCATCTACAAAACAGTAAGGGCAAAACACGCCAGAGGTTTTGATTGTGAGGTCGACGGGCGGTTTCACACTCGGCGGGGAAGAGGGGGGGGAACACACTCGGCGGGGAAGGGTGGGGGAAATCACACTCGGCGGGGAAGAGGGGGGGAACACACTCGGCGGGGAAGGGTGGGGGAAATCACACTCGGCGGGGAAGGGTGGGGGAAATCACACTCGGCGGGGAAGGGTGGGGGAAATCACACTCGGCGGGGAAGGGTGGGGGAAATCACACTCGGCGGGGAAGGGGGGGGGGAAATCACACTCGGCGGGGAAGGGGGGGATCACACTCGGCGGGAAAGGAGGGGGGGATCACACTCGGCGGGGAAGGGGGGGATCACACTCAGCGGGGAAGGGGGGGGGGATCACACTCGGCGGGGAAGGGGGGATGGATCACACTCGGCGGGGATGGGGGGGGGGGGTCACACTCGGCGGGGAAGGGGGGAGGAATCACACTCGGCGGGGAAATCACACTCGACAGGGAAGGGGGGGATCACGTTGGGCAGGGAAGGGGGGGGGGATCACGCTGGGCGGGGAAGGGGGGGGGATCACGCTGGGCGGGGAAGGGGGGGGATCAAGCTGGGCGGGGAAGGGGGGAGGGGATCACGATGGGGGGGGAAGGGGGGAGGGGATCACGATGGGGGGGGAAGGGGGGGGATCACGCTGGGCAGGGAAGGGGGGGGGGATCACGCTAGGCAGGGAAGGGGGGGGGATAACGCTGGGCGGGAAGGGGGGGGGATAACGCTGGGCAGGGAAGGGGGGGGGGGATCACGCTGGGCGGGAAGGGGGGGGATCACGCTGGGTGGGGGATCACGCTGGGTGGGGGATCACGCTGGGTGGGGGATCACGCTGGGTGGGGGATCACACTGGGCGGGGGATCACACTGGGCGGGGGATCACACTGGGCGGGGGATCACACTGGGCGGGGGATCACACTGGGCGGGGGATCACACTGGGCGGGGGCCGGGATCACACTGGGCGGGGGATCACACTGGGCGAGAGGCGGGGGATCACACTGGGTGGGGGATCACACTGGGCAGGGGATCATACTGGGCGGGGGATCACACTGGGCGAGAGGCGGGGGATCACACTGGGTGGGGGATCACACTGGGTGGGGGCGGGGGATCACACTGGGTGGGGGCGGGGGATCACACTGGGCGGGGGCGGGGGATCACACTGGGCGGGGGATCACACTGGGCGAGAGGCGGGGGATCACACTGGGCGAGAGGCGGGGGATCACACTGGGCGAGAGGCGGGGGATCACACTGGGCGGGGGATCACACTGGGCGGGGATCACACTGGGCGAGAGGCGGGGGATCACACTGGGCGGGGGATCACACTGGGCGAGAGGCGGGGGATCACACTGGGTGGGGGATCACACTGGGCAGGGGATCATACTGGGCGGGGGATCACACTGGGCGGGGGATCACACTGGGCGAGAGGCGGGGGATCACACTGGGTGGGGGATCACACTGGGTGGGGGCGGGGGATCACACTGGGTGGGGGCGGGGGATCACACTGGGCGGGGGCGGGGGATCACACTGGGCGGGGGCGGGGCCGATATCACACTGGGCGGGGGATCACACTGGGCGGGGGCGGGGACCGGTATCACACTGGGCGGGGGATCACACTGGGCGGGGGCGGGGATCACACTGGGCGGGGGCGGGGATCACAATGGGCGGGGCGGGGATCACAATGGGCGGGGGCCGGGATCACACTGGGCGGGGGCGGGGGCGGGGATCACACTGGGCGGGGGCGGGGATCACACTGGGCGGGGGCGGGGATCACACTGGGCGGGGGCGGGGATCACACTGGGCGGGGGCGGGGATCACACTGGGCGGGGGCCGGGATCACACTGGGCGGGTGCCGGGATCACACTGGGCGGGTGCCGGGATCACACTGGGCGGGGGCCGGGATCACACTGGGCGGGGGCCGGGATCACACTGGGCGGGGGCCGGGATCACACTGGGCGGGGGCCGGGATCACACTCCCTGTGATATAAGCATTTTGCATACAGATCTACGTACATTCAATATAATTATCAGAGGCAGGAAGTAATAACATACAGAGGTACTGACCCCCCACCACCAACCTCTCACTAGGTCACTTCACTCCTACGCCTGCGCACCCACATCCCCCTCCACGCACAGGCGTGCGTCCCACCACATAGGCCTGAGCTTCCCTCAGCCCCATGTACATGCCTACATCTCCCTGTGCCCCCCCCCCCCCCCACCACACACAGGCCTGCGACCACCCATGGACAGGCCTGCGCCTAGCTGCGCCCCCTCAAGCACAGGCCTGCAAACCCCCTCTGCCCCCCCTATGCACAGGCCTGCACCTCCCCACACACAGGCCTGTGCCTCCCTGCACCCCCCACGCACAGCCCTGCAGCCCCCCTCCGCCTCCCCATGAACAGACCTGTGCCTCCCAACACAGAGGCCTACACCCCCCCCCCCCACCACCACCCTCACACAGTCCTGCGCCCCCCTCAAACACACTGGGGTGACGTCTCACCTGTATAACAGCAAAGCCCAGGGCGGCCCAGATCACGTACATCATAATCTCCTGCAGCTTTTCCACGACCAAAACCTCGCAGCCCTAACCAGGCGAGATTAGAGTATTATATAACCCCTTCCGCAGCAGGGTGCTGTGCCGTAGATTGCAAGCTCTTGGGATCAGGGCCTCACCTCGGAATACAGGTCCCCAGGCCGGCTCATGCTCCCCGTGCAGTTGAAGGCTCGGGCCCGGCAGCAGCTCAGCGGGACACTGTTATTCTTCGCTTCAACAAACCAGCGCGTTTTCTCCCAGTCTGAATAGTTGTGAATTCCACAGCAGTGCAGCTGGGGAGCGAGGAGTTAATCAACCCCTCCCTATAACACCCATCTCTATAACCGCTCCCTCCTCCGTATAACCACTTCATATAACTCCTCCTATTACTCCATATAACTTCCCTATAACCCCACCTAACCCCTCCCTATTACACCTCCTATTGCCCCATATAACCCCTCCCTATAACTCCTCCAGGGTGGGCTGCAGGTAAGCTCCTGCAGGGGAGCCAGGATGGCCTTAGACCCAGGGGTTGGTGGCTGTGTGTTGGAGATGGGAGTAGGAGAGGCTGCAGGCTGCAGCAGTGGTGTAGGCCTTGGGGAGCCTGAATGTGAGTTACAGGAGAGTTTGGAGCAAAGGGAAAGAACAGAATCTGCTTAAGGAAGAAGAGAACCGAGATTTATTGCGGAGGTATAACAGGGAGAAGAGAACCGAGCTTTATTGCGGAGGAATAACAGGAAGAAGAGAACTGAGCTTTATTGCGGAGGTATAACAGGAAGAAGAGAACCAAGCTTTATTGCGGAGGTATAACAGGAAGAAGAGAAACGAGCTTT